>NW_026733302.1:0-63987 GCF_028476545.2 Physella acuta
AGAATAGAAAACTAGAATTACCATTTCTAATTAAAGTTAATATTTAAATCTATGCCTGACTGTGGGGCTTGGGTACTAAGATAGCTGTAATTATTAATGAAATACAAATCAATTTCAGAATAGAAAAATCAGAATTACCATTTCTAAATTAAAGTTGATATTTAAATCTATGCCTGACTTGGGGAATTAGTACTAAGATAGCACTTATTGTTAATGAAATAAAAATCAATTTCAGAATAGAAAATCAGAATTACCATTTCTAAATTAAAGTTGATATTTAAATCTATGCCTGACTTGGGGAATTAGTACTAAGATAGCACTTTATTAACAAATAAAAATCTACTTCAGAATAGAAAATCAGAATCTACCCCATTTCTAAATTAAAGTTGATATTTAAATTTAAAGCTATGCCTGACTGGGGGGGGGGGGGGGGGGTCTTGGTACTAAGATAGCTGTAATTATTAATGAAATAATCTATTTCAGAATAGAAAAATCAGAATTACCATTTCTAAATTAAAGTTGATTTTTAAATCTATGCCTGACTGCGGGGCTTGGGCGGTTATCCTCCCCTGCAGGGCTTCTAGTGCAGTATTGTAACTTTTATAAGCCGTATCCAGCTCAACTTTTCCGGTTTGCAGTTCGTTTAAAGTTGCTTTAATAGCTGCAGCATCTGTTGAAACAAAAATATGCAACCGGCAATATAGAAAAACAACACGAGGAATGTAATATAGAAGAACGTCTTTGTTTATTGTGTACTTGAATGTAGTTTCTTTACTTAAACTTAGCGAAGGGTGTAGAATTAGATAAAGGTGTAAGCTGTCAACAGCTTAGTCCGTATTTTCTACTACAGAGCCCTCCCACCTTGAGCCATAAAGCCAATTAGAAAGCCCACTACAAAGCCCTTTAGAAAGCCCACTACAAAGCTCATTAAAAAGCCCATCACAAAGCTCATTAGAAAGCCCACTACAAAGCCCTTTAGAAAGCCCACTACAAAGCCCTTTAGAAAGCCCACTACAAAGCTCATTAAAAAGCCCATCACAAAGCTCATTAGAAAGCCCACTACAAAGCCCTTTAGAAAGCCCACTACAAAGCTCATTAGAAAGCCCATCACAAAGCCCTTTAGAAAGCCCACTACAAAGCTCATTAGAAAGCCCATCACAAAGCTCATTAGAAAGCCCATCACAAAGCTCATTAGAAAGCCCACTACAAACCCCACTACAAAGCCCATTAGAAAGCCCACTACAAAGCCCATTAGAAAGCCCACTACAAAGCCCATTAGAAAGCCCACGACTTTTGACAATCTTTGACAACAGGTTGTGATCAAGAATATGTGTCCGCACGCTGTTGCTTTGCTTTATGAGGCCTATTTTTTAAATTAACTTTTACAAGATTATTTTTTTCAAATTTAAAAATATTTTGTTAGTAAATTTTTGTGAAAATTGATTGACGAATCTAATATTGTGTGATCTGGGGCTGAAATATTATTTTCTTCCAAAATCATTCTTGCTTGAGAATATTTCCTTATGTTGTGTGTGGTTTATGGGTGGAAGTAAGTGTTGGAATGGAACTCACAGGAGGATAGAAGTAGGCAAGCCAAGAAAATCATGGAGAATGTCCGTGGATGCTTCCACATACATCCCACACAATTAAAACACACACACCTGTATCTAATGCTCCTACATAAGTCCCCCACAGCTTTAATTCCACACCCACCTATATCTAATGCTCCTACATAAATCCCACACAATTAAAACCCACACACCTATATCTAATGCTCCTACATAAATCCCACACAATTAAAACCCACACACCTATATCTAATGCTCCTACATAAATCCCACACAATTAAAGCCCACACACCTGTATCTAATGCTCCTACATAAATCCCACACAATTAAAACCCACACACCTATATCTAATGCTCCTACATATATCCCACACAATTAAAACCCACACACCTGTATCTAAAGCTCCTACATAAATCCCACACAATTAAAACCCACACACCTATATCTAATGCTCCTAAATAAATCCCACACAATTAAAACCCACCCACCTGTATCTAATGCTCCTACATAAATCCCACACAACTAAAACCCACACACCTGTATCTAATGCTCCTACATAAATCCCACACAATTAAAACCCACACACCTATATCTAATGCTCCTACATAAATCCCACACAACTTTAATCCCACACACCTGTATCTAATGCTCCTACATAAATCCCACACAATTAAAACCCACACACCTATATCTAATGCTCCTACATAAATCCCACACAACTTTAATCCCACACACCTATATCTAATGCTCCTACATAAATCCCGCACCCACCTGTATCTAATGCTCCTACATAAATCCCACACAATTAAAACCCACCCACCTGTATCTAATGCTCCTACATAAATCCCACACAACTTTAATCCCACACCTACCTGTATCTAATGCTCCTACATAAATCCCACACAACTTTAATCCCACACACCTATATCTAATGCTCCTACATAAATCCCACACCCACCTGTATCTAATGCTCCTACATAAATCCCACACAATTAAAGCCCACACACCTATATCTAATGCTCCTACATAAATCCCACACAATTAAAGCCCACACACCTGTATCTAATGCTCCTACATAAATCCCACACAACTTTAATCCCGCACCCACCTGTATTCAATTTCTCCACATCTGCATATACACGCTCGATGCCAGTCTCGCCAATCACCCTCGTTTTGACCTTTGGCCCCATTAGAAAGCCAATATCTTTATACGGAAAACGGAACAGCAAACACATAGTTTACTAATCAAACAACCAAAGTTATAAGTCATGATATAAGTATTTATTTGTTTCATCTTTAATTTTATTTATTGATTTATTTAGTTATTTTAATTAAAAAAATGTAAATAAAAAAGCATCAGCTAATTTTATGAATTTAAGAAGTAAAAGAAAGATTAAATATTAAGATATCATGATTAATTTAAAAAAATGGAAATAAAAAAGCATCAGCTAATTTTATGAATTTAAGAAGTAAAAGAAAGATTAAATATTAAGATATCATGTTTAGATACATACGTGCATGTGGACAAAAACAGAACTAATGAAGAACTGAAAAACGAGAGCTAAAAAGAGCTTAAAATTCAACCCACAGAAAGCCAAAAGAGAGGTAACAATGAGATTATCAAAATTTGACCTTATGGGTGGAAACGTTATTAAAGTCAACTCACTGTTTAGATCGCGAACGACGACCTTGACCGTGAAGTCATATTTATACGTAGTCAAGGCTTTCACTTGCTGGTGAGCGAAACATTTAAAGAAAACAATGAATGAAAACAAATGGAAAACAAATAGAAAAATGAATGCTCTACACCAGTATGAATAACACGAAAATTAATGGAAGTATTGATGAAAAGCTAAATATTTTGGGCAACTTTTATATTTTCGAAGTGTCTACTCGGAATAAGATTTTTCGGCAAAAGATAGTTCTGCGCATGCGCAGTGGCATATGGCTAGGGTTAGGGCTAGAATGAGGGTTAGGGGTAGGATTAGGGATAGGATTAGGGATAGGATTAGGATTAGGATTAGGGCTAGGGTTAGGGATAGGATTAGGATTAGGATTAGGGCTAGGGTTAGGGATAGGATTAGGGCTAGGGTTAGGGTTAGGATTAGGGATAGGGTTAAGGATAGGATTAGGGTTGGTATTAGGGTTCTGCGGTTGTAAACACACGCATGCGCAGTACCATCGAAAACATCGCCGCTAAGTCGTAGTTTCTCTCCATTGCGCATGCGTATCGCATGCGTATCTTATTCCGACTAGAATCGGCCTTATATTTTGGCAGATCCAAGAGGTGGTTAGGCAAGATTTATTCCACCCCGTACTAAAACTTTTTTTTTTAAATTAGAGGAAATGAAGTCATATCTAAATGTAACCAATGTATTGCAATTTTGTAACTATTACGATATTTAATATGAGTTATATTACACTTAATATTTCTTATGTACAATTGTAATTGTATTAACTATATGGACCTAAAATATAATTAACTTGTTGTTTTTTTGTTAATACGACATTTTGTTTAACTGACATTGATTATTGATTCATTCGAAAGATAAATCAGTTGTTGGATTTTAGTTTATATTTAGTTTATACTTAGTTTTTATCTCACTCTCAATGTCGATACAATGAAGCCGAGAAGAATCTCTATTTTATCTTAAAGTCGATTCAGTGTAAATGAGATGTTCGTCTATTTTGTCTAAATGTCGATTCAGTGTAGATGAGATGTGAGTCTCTACTTTATCTTACCTTTAATGTCGATTCAGTGTAGATGAGATTTTATCTTACCCTTAATGTCGATTCAGTGTAGATGAGATTTTTATCTTACCTTTAATGTCGACTCAGTGTAGATGAGATTTTATCTTACCTTTAATGTCGATTCAGTGTAGATGAGATTTTATCTTACCCTTAAAGATGAGATTTTATCTTACCCTTAATGTCGATTCAGTGTAGATGAGATTTTATCTTACCCTTAATGTCGATTCAGTGTAGATGAGATTTTATCTTACCTTTAATGTCGATTCAGTGTAGATGAGATTTTATCTTACCTTTAATGTCGATTCAGTGTAGATGAGATTTTATCTTACCTTTAATGTCGATTCAGTGTAGATGAGATTTTATCTTACCTTTAATGTCGATTCAGTGTAGATGAAATTTTATCTTACCTTTAATGTCGATTCAGTGTAGATGAGATTTTATCTTACCTTTAATGTCGATTCAGTGTAGATGAGATTTTATCTTACCCTTAATATCGATTCAGTGTAGATGAGATTTTATCTTACCTTTAATGTCGATTCAGTGTAGATGAGATGTTCGTCTATTTTGTCTAAATGTCGATTCAGTGTAGATGAGATTTTATCTTACCCTTAATGTCGATTCAGTGTAGATGAGATTTTATCTTACCCTTAATGTCGATTCAGTGTAGATGAGATTTTATCTTACCCTTAATGTCGATTCAGTGTAGATGAGATTTTATCTTACCTTTAATGTCGATTCTGTGTAGCTGTGGATGTCATCTATTTTGTCCACGTCGTCAGCGTGCACGCTCAGAGATTGAGACAATTTGTCACTTGTCGAGTTCATCAACAAAATACCAACGCTGGGTGAACAGAGTCCAAATTTATAAATAAACTTCCGTTTTGTATTGTAATTTAATTTTTTTTTTAAAAATCATTTTAAGTTTGATCCTATTAAAGATCAAATTTTTTAGTTCTTGTTGCTGTATTACGTTAATTTAACATTACAATTAGCAAATGAGTTAAGTAAAAACTGTGATGTTTGTATCTAACAAAATGAGAATTGATTGCTCTACTGAAAATATAGTGGTATGTTTTATATTAACTTAGCAAAGACAGAAATAATTGCGTTACTGGAAATATAGCCTTATATTTTATTTTAATTTAGCAGCTTCAGAGATTATTGCATATTATTAATATGGGGTAATTTTTATATCGATGTCAGATATTGCGTTTGTAATGCTCTTCGTGAAAGTACGCGTTCTGCTTACATAAAAAAATTAAGAAATTTTACTTACAAATGTTAGATTTACCATATCTCAAAACCGTAGTCCCATCCTAACCCCAGATTATATGTGTATTACTGCCAACAACCTAACACCCCCAGTTTTGGAAGAGTCTATTGACTGACTACTGTAAATGTCTAAAATACTCACCAAAGAAAGACGATTAGAACCGTGACGAAAGCAAGGTAAATGTACTTGTACACCAAGATGACTTTTCGCTTAGGCCTGACTCGATTTCTATTCCTAGATCCGCAACAGCAAGCCGAGCAACAGCAACACGGAAAGATGATGAGGAACAACCACCCGACAAGTATTGCCAAAACATAGCCGAATGACAAGCTTGACTGGAGCGTGAGTCACAGGTAGGGGCACATTCAATGAGGAAATGAAATTCAAATAAAGTCAATCTTGTTGAAATTTTTTTAAAGTTCAACTTTGTTGTATAAATGAAGGGAGTTGAAATCTGTGACGTAAGTATTGGGAGGTCCTGTTTTGTGACATTAGGGGAGGACCTGTTTTGTGACATTAGGGAAGGTCCTGTTTTGTGACATTAGGGGAGGTCCTGTTTTGTGACATTAGGGGAGGTCCTGTTTTGTGACATTAGGGAAGGTCCTGTTTTGTGACATTAGGGGAGGTCCTGTTTTGTGAAATTAGGGGAGGTCCTGTTTTGTGACATTAGGGGAGGACCTGTTTTGTGACATTAGGGGAGGTCCTGTTTTGTGACATTAGGGGAGGACCTGTTTTGTGACATTAGGGGAGGTCCTGTTTGTAATAGATTGAAATAATTGTGAGGTCAAGGGAACTCACTCTTCTGTATTAGTATTATATTTATATTGTTATCTTGAGTGATGTCCCTTACATGTTGTTATCTATAAATAGTCTCTCGCCACTTCCGACTTCCTCTCTCTTTTTGCATCATGGCGTCTGTAAATAAAGGCTGTTAACACCAATGTGGCTCCTCGTCAATCTATAACATTTTGGCGACGAAGGATAAACATCTACTAGAAAGAGCACCTACTTAAGCAAAAAAGAGGTTTGCTAGAGCTTATTAGCTAATTATTTCTAGAATTATGGCGCTGTATGGCCAAATGAAAGAATTTGATGCGAATGATGAAATCATTCAAGATTACCTAGAGAGGTTAAGCTTTTACCTTGAAGCAAACGACGTGACGATAGAAGCCAAAAAGAGAGCTGTTTTGTTAACAGTCATAGGGCCTCAACAATTTAGGCTACTAAAAGACTTATGCGCACCAGCTAGTCTGAATACCAAGAGCTTTAACGAGCTGAGCAAATTGCTAACAGACCACCATGCGCCTACCCCATCAAAGTTTCTATGTCGAGCTAGATTTGACAGTAGGACTCGTCAACCAAACGAGTCAATATCAGAATATGTTGCTGCTTTACGTCATTTAAGTGAATTTTGTGAATTCGGAGACATGCTGTCTGACAGACTATGTGAAAAGTTTGTGACAGGTGTAAACAGTCCTGATATTCAAAGAAAGTTGCTGCTCGAGTCAGATCTAACATTAGAAAAAGCAATACAACTTGCAACTTCATTCCAGCAGTCATCTGATGCGGCGAGATCTTTAGCACCTTCAGAGATCCATGCAGTAAACAGCAGGTTAGTCAATAAACATCAACCCCATCAGAGCATTCCAACTTATGCTAAACAGCCTGCTCGTTCAAATCCTAGATCTAAATCTAGTAATAATTATCAAAAATGTCATCGATGCAAGGGTCCCCATGCATCTCATCGGTGCAAGTTCAAGTCTGCAACTTGTTATAAGTGCAGTAAGCAAGGTCACATTGCTAAGGCCTGCTTTGCAAAGTCTTCGTCTGTTGCTAAATCTAGCCAGTCAAGACAGTACCGCAACCAAAGGCAGCATTATGTTAACTCTCACCAAGACTACCTAACCCAACCAATGAACCACTCTACCTGTGAAAATGCTCAAACTGATTCGCAGCCGGATTTCAACCTATTCTCTGTGAAATCAATAAGTCATGCTCCCATCAATGTACCAGTTTATATCAACGGTAAGAGCATCAGCTTCCAACTTGACACTGGAGCATCGCTAACAGTCATAACAAAGAAAGATTTTGACGCTGTCACAGGAGGATCAGTGTCTCTACAGCCATGTCACAAGTGTCTAACAACATACACTGGTGACAATGTTCCGGTAATAGGAGAGTGTATGGTTCATGTAAGTTATAATGGTCAAAGTGTTAAACTTCCTCTTCTTGTGGTTGAAGGAAATGGACCGCCATTACTAGGTAGGAACTGGTTAAGTAATCTTAAGTTAAATTGGGAGAGTATTTGTTCATTGAAGAATGTAAAAGAATCTAGTCTTACTTCACTAGATAAAGTTATATCTGAAAATAAAAGTGTTTTTGGTAATCATGGATTACTAAATGATAGAACAGTGAAGTTAAGCATTAAAGACACAAATCCAAGATACTGCAAAGCTAGAGTTCCACCTTATGCAATGAGGAACAAAATTGAAATTGAGCTAAGTAGATTGGAATCTAATGGCATTATAAAGAAGGTAGACTATTCCGATTGGGCGTCACCCATTGTGCCAGTGTTAAAGAAGGATGGTTCTATAAGAATTTGTGGAGATTATAAAACTACACTGAATAAGCAAATAGAGCTAAATAGGTACCCTATTCCTAACATTGAGGAAATCTCTTTGAATTTGGCAGGAGGAGACAAATTCACTGAATTAGACTTTAGTCATGCTTACACTCAACTAGAACTGCATCCAGATTCAAAAGTCTATACGACAATAAACACACATAAAGGACTCTACCAATATGAAAGACTATGTTTTGGCATATCATCTAGCCCTGGAATTTTCCAAGCTGTCATGGACAGTATTTTTAAGGACATTCCAAATGTTTGTGTGTACTTTGACAATGTGTACATAACTGGTAAGAATGACACTGAACATCTTAAAACACTTGATAAAGTCTTGAAAATTGTTGGTGAAAAAGGTTTAAAGATAAACAAAGATAAATGTCAATTCATGTTGACAGAAATTAGTTTTCTTGGTTATATATTGAGCAAACAAGGCATCAGACCTCAACCTGAGAAAACAAAAGCCATTAAAGAAGCACCCAAACCTGAAAATACCCAACAACTAAGAGCTTTTTTGGGCTTGATAAATTACTATGCAAAGTTCATAGGAAATCTGTCTGGTAAACTATCACCACTGTACAAGCTGCTACAGAAAAATGCAACTTGGCACAGGGGTAAACAACAAGAAGCTGCTTTTAATACAGCAAAAGAGGCTTTGTCTGCTGACACCTTACTAACTCACTATGACCCAGGGAAAAGACTTATATTAACATGTGATGCTTCACCAGATGGTGTAGGAGCAGTCTTGTCCCACATGGATGAGAAGGGTGACAGACCCATTGCTTTTGCCAGTAGATCTTTGAACCAGGCTGAGAAAAATTATTCTCAGTTAGATAGGGAAGGCTTAGGCATCATTTTTGGTGTTAAGAAATTTCATAAGTTTCTGTTTGGTAGGAAGTTCACCATCTTTACAGATCATAAACCATTGCTAGGTTTATTTGGAGAAAACAAAACCCTACCTGAGCATGCCTCACCAAGAATTCAAAGATGGGCTATCACACTAACTGCATACAATTATGAATTGAAATACAAACCTGGATCTGAGAATAGTGCAGATAGTCTTAGTAGATTACCTTTAAAAAAACCAAAGCCTGAGCTATGTACCAGAAGATGTATTTGTTCTCTTCACTATCATGGATAACTCCAATATAAATGTGAATGATATTAAAAGAGAAACACAAAAAGATGAGTGCTTAATAAAAGTATATGAGTACTGTAAGAATGGTTGGCCTGAAGAGTCTGTGAATGATGACTTAAGGCCATATTAAATAAGAAATAAAACCATTTGTGAAGATAATATAAATGATGGAGAAGATGCAGTCCATTATCAGTCAGAGTTGCCTAAACAAAGTATTTGTAACTTAATAAATGATTATGGTGATATGGCAATTTCAAATGTTTTAAAGAGAATACATTAGTAAGAAGGAATGTGATCATCAAACAACTTTGCTAACATCATTAGCACTTACAGAAACTAAAAGGGTAACATCAAACAGAAGAAGCTAAATGTGACAATGGAAGAGTAAACGGGTTATTAGCCAAATACCGCACAACTCCTCATATAACAACAGATGTTGCACCATGTGAATTGCTATGTGGTAGGAAAAATAAAACTCATCTTGACCTACTACATCCAACTGTTCAAAGGTCTGTTTCCCAACATCAACATACACAAAAAGTAAATCATGACAAATCATCCATTGAAAGAGAATTTGCAGTTAATGATAATGTGTATCTAAGAAATTATGGGAGAAAGGAAAAATGGATACCAGGTCAAATTGTTCAATGTACAGGACCTGTGTCTTATAAAGTAAAAGCAAATGATGGACTTATTGTCAGTAGACATGCAGACCAGTTAAAAATAACTTGTGCAGATAATAAGTGTGAATCTGTCAATCCCACCAAATCTGATCAGTTCACACCAACTCAGTTTGTCCAACAACCAAGTTCTGTTGATATGAGTAAACCAAGTTGTCTGGAGTCAGAAAATGTAAATTCTGGAGTTAATGATTTAAATCCTAGACCTCCTGAGATAGAGAATCCAGATGGTCAGAATATTGAGTCACCAAATCAAAGGCCACTGAGAAGGTCAAGCAGGACAATCAAAGTCCCAAATAAGTTAGACCTATGATTTTAAAGGTCAAAAGGACTTTGACATCATTGTTTTGTATCTTGATTATGTTGTAGCATATTGTGCATTGTTTGTAAGGATGTAATCTACCATAGTGTTCATGTTACAATATAATTGGTGATTTTAGGATAATATCAATTGTTCTATTGAGAGATGTGTTATTGTGTTCTAAGGGTAAAGGGATGTGATAGATTGAAATAATTGTGAGGTCAAGGGAACTCACTCTTCTGTATTAGTATTATATTTATATTGTTATCTTGAGTGATGTCCCTTACATGTTGTTATCTATAAATAGTCTCTCGCCACTTCCGACTTCCTCTCTCTTTTTGCATCATGGCGTCTGTAAATAAAGGCTGTTAACACCAATGTGGCTCCTCGTCAATCTATAACACTGTTTTGTGGCATTAGGGGAGGACCTGTTTTGTGACATTAGGGGAGGTCCTGTTTTGTGACATTAGGGGAGGACCTGTTTTGTGACATTAGGGGAGGTCCTGTTTTGTGACATTAGGGGAGGTCCTGTTTTGTGACATTAGGGGAGGTCCTGTTTTGTGACATTAGGGGAGGTCCAGTTTTGTGACATTAGGGGAGGTCCTGTTTTGTGACATTAGGGGAGGACCTGTTTTGTGACATTAGGGGAGGTCCTGTTTTGTGACATTAGGGGAGGACCTGTTTTGTGACATTAGGGGAGGTCCTGTTTTGTGACATTAGGGGAGGTCCAGTTTTGTGACATTAGGGGAGGTCCTGTTTTGTGACATTAGGGGAGGACCTGTTTTGTGACATTAGGGGAGGTCCTGTTTTGTGACATTAGGGAAGGTCCTGTTTTGTGACATTAGGGGAGGTCCTGTTTTGTGACATTAGGGGAGGTCCTGTTTTGTGACATTAGGGGAGGTCCTGTTTTGAACCAATGTGTGATTATGGATTGAGGGTGAAATCGATCAAAGCAATGCCATTTCTGTACATTTTAGTACGAATATCCACGTGATTCAAGTGAAATGGTTAATGTGACATGGGTGTGGTTAATGTGACATGGGTGTGGTTAATGGGACATAGGTGTGGTTAATGTGACATGGGTGTGGTTAATGTGACATGGGTGTGGTTAATGTGACATGGGTGTGGTTAATGTGACGTGGGTGTGGTTAATGTGACATGGGTGTGGTTAATGTGACGTGGGTGTGGTTAATGTGACATGGGTGTGGTTAATGTGACGTGGGCGTGTTTAATGTGACGTGGGTGTGTTCACTGTGACATGGGTGTGGTTAATGGGACATTCTCCACATTCTAGATTGATAAAGTTTTGAGAATCTGGTTCAAAATTTCCAAAGTAAAAAAAAGAACTCACATGTATTAACACTAGCAAAAAGTTCGGTTTCGCTCGTATTGCCGTCACGAGATCTACAGACAAATATGCATAATATATAAATGCAACTTTTAATACACAAAACCCAATTAATTGTTTTGTGTCTTTTTTTTTTTTTTGCATCTGTAAGCATATGTGTATTCTTGATTGTGTGTTGTTTTAAAAATTTAAAGTTTCTAGAGTAATTTTTTTGGCTCCTTTAGCCTCCTGGGACTGTGTATCTTGTGGCCAGAGACTGTTTTGTTTTGGTGCAGGCTCAGTTGTGGCTGATCTTGCCAGTTGTACAGTGGCAAACTCTGTCACAGACCAATGTTGTTGGTACCATTTGGGCAGATTGTTTTCTGCTTCTTCTTCTTCGCCCCTCAGCGGCAACCTCGTCCTAACTCCTTCAGCGACATTGATGCCTGTCCACAATGTCTGACTCCACAATGTCTGACTCCACAATGTCTGACTCCACAATGCCTGACTCCACAATGTCTGACTCCACACTGTCTGACTCCACACTGTCTCACTCCACAACGTCTGACTCCACACTGACTCCACAAAGTCTGACTCCACAATGTCTGACTCCGCACTGTCTGACTCCACAATGTCTGACTCCACAATGTCTGACTCCACAGTGTCTGACTCCACAATGTCTGACTCCACAATGTCTGACTCCACACTGTCTGAGTCCACACTGTCTGACTCCACACTGTCTGACTCCACACTGTCTGACTCCACACTGTCTGACTCCACACTGTCTGACTCCACACTGTCTGACTCCACAATGTCTGACTCCACAATGTCTGACTCCACAGTGTCTGACTCCACACTGTCTGACTCCACACTGTATGACTCCACACTGTCTGACTCCACACTGTCTGACTCCACACTGTCTGACTCCACACTGTCTGACTCCACACTGTCTGACTCCACACTGTCTGACTCCACACTGTCTGACTCCACAATGTCTGACTCCACAATGTCTGACTCCACAGTGTCTGACTCCACACTGTCTGACTCCACACTGTATGACTCCACACTGTCTGACTCCACACTGTCTGACTCCACACTGTCTGACTCCACACTGTCTGACTCCACACTGTCTGACTCCACACTGTCTGACTCCACAATGTCTGACTCCACACTGTCTGACTCCACACTGTCTGACTCCACACTGTCTGACTCCACACTGTCTGACTCCACACTGTCTGACTCCACACTGTCTGACTCCACAATGTCTGACTCCACAGTGTCTGACTCCACACTGTCTGACTCCACACTGTATGACTCCACACTGTCTGACTCCACACTGTCTGACTCCACACTGTCTGACTCCACACTGTCTGACTCCACACTGTCTGACTCCACACTGTCTGACTCCACACTGTCTGACTCCACACTGTCTGACTCCACAATGTCTGACTCCACAGTGTCTGACTCCACAGTGTCTGACTCCACACTGTCTGACTCCACACTGTCTGACTCCACACTGTCTGACTCTACACTGTCTGACTCCACACTGTCTGAGTCCACACTGTCTGACTCCACACTGTCTGACTCCACACTGTCTGACTCCACACTGTCTGACTCCACACTGTCTGACTCCACACTGTCTGACTCCACACTGTCTGACTCCACACTGTCTGACTCCACACTGTCTGACTCCACACTGTCTGACTCCACACTGTCTGACTCCACAATGTCTGACTCCACACTGTCTGACTCCACACTGTCTGACTCCACACTGTCTGACTCCACACTGTCTGACTCCACACTGTCTGAGTCCACACTGTCTGACTCCACACTGTCTGAATCCACACTGTCTGACTCCACACTGTCTGACTCCACACTGTCTGACTCCACACTGTCTGACTCCACACTGTCTGACTCCACACTGTCTGACTCCACACTGTCTGACTCCACACTGTCTGACTCCACACTGTCTGACTCCACACTGTCTGACTCCACACTGTCTGACTCCACACTGTCTGACTCCACACTGTCTGACTCCACACTGTCTGACTCCACACTGTCTGACTCCACACTGTCTGACTCCACACTGTCTGACTCCACACCGTCTGACTCCACACCGTATGACTCCACAATGTTCTGTCTTGGACCTGCTACTCCCCCATGTGTTATGTCTGCTTGCCTCGTGTCTCGTTTGCAGACACCTCTGTAATTTGTACCATTGTACCATCTATATTGGAAAAAGCTCACAGGGTCGATAAGTCTGAACAACTAAGGATGTGAGGCCTCAAGCTAGATTGTAGACCAACAGAACTCAAGGTTGCTAATTCTGTAAAACGAAGGCTATTCGGTTTCAAAAATGTAAATATCCCAACCCCATCAGCATTTCTTCCAGGCATCTCTTCAGGGGGAACCCCCCCCCCTCCCCCCCCCCCCCCCCCCAAAGAGTCTACCCCCACCCCCCTTCCCCACGAACGAAATGGAATTTATATAGAAAATATATACTTTTAACAGTGTCCGCACTGCCCCCCCTCCCCACCCTGGACAAAAAAGTCTTGAAGAAACACTGATTCCCCACAGTACCCAAGGCCGGTAACTCACCGCTAGTGAAGTCGTCCCCCAATGAAGTATCCACAACGCTGGCGGCTAATTCATAAAAAGGTCCTATCGCCCCCTCGTCCTGAATATTGGACGCGTCTTTGGCCTTGTACGTGTGGTTGTCCCGTACCGCGACAAACAGTATCGTTCCGTTCTCGTACGCGATGTCCCCGTAATCGTCCCTCAGTATCGGATCGGTGAACACGTTGACGTTAACTTGCGCTTGCGCAGTGAGAATTAGGGTGAGGAAAACAACAGCCATACAGCTAGGCCTAATGTATTTCATCCATGCCATATGTTTCGGTTGCTATGTTGAGGAAATGTCTTTATCTGAAAACAAGACCAAAATATTTTAAGAAATATAGTATGTTAGTTTGATTTAAAATCGCTCTTAGGCTTTAATTTAACCTACCTATGTCCCCCCCCCCCCCCCCCCACACACACACACACATTCAAGCGATGATAAAGAAATAAAAATATACAACAGTAAAATTGTACTAGGAAAATCTAAAAACGGCTAGAATAAGACAGTAAAGTCTAAATTTCTTTTTTTTTTTTAAATTGAAATAAAAATCCCCTTAAATTCGTTTGGACATACACTTTTGGTTTAATTACTTATTATTAGATTCTCTGTCTCATTAATGATTAAACCATTCACATAAACCAAGGTGGTTTGGTATACGAAATAATATAAGCTACAGCCATATATCATCGAGGCTATACCTTCACGTCACCTTTGTCATAAGACTCAAATAGATCTATTTTTTTTTCTTCTACAATTTGAATGTTTTATTAAAATATAGTTATTTAGATATAGATATCTAGATACTCTATTTACATTTCTTACTTTGTAAACGGCTAGTGTGAAAAAAAGAATATTGGACGTATGATTGTTTCTGTTTAAAAAATGAACTTCTATTATAATTTTCTGACATACAGGCTTTTAATGAAGAGGTAATAACGTGACATCGTACCACTAATAAAGAGAAATAAAGACCAACTTACGGTACTAAGCTTCATGCGTGCTTGTATTTTAAAACAGCATCTACTCTATGTGCAAACTTATTACATCCCCCCTAATACAAAGTGCGCATAATTCTAATCAAATGCAACATCGTACAAAAACATTAAAACACTTGCAAGGGAAAACCCAATTTGGACGTGAAAAAATCAGTGAGATGCGACTACTGGATTTATAACATCCTTTTCGTTAAACATAACCCTTATTGCGGTCCTTGGGGTACCATACTAGCAGTTTCTTTCAGGCATCTCTTCTGGTGGGCGGGGGGGGGGGGCTTCAAAAATTTTACCGCCCCCCCCCCCACCCCCGAACGAGATGAAATTTATATAATTTATATAGAAAATATATACTTTTAACAGTGTCCGCCGCCCCCCCCCCCCGAAGAAAGTCTACCGCCCCCCCCCCCCCCCCCCCGAAAATTTTAAGTGCCCCCCCCCCCCCCCACCGGAGAAAAAAGTCTGGAAGAAACACTGCATAGTAGACCTTGTAATTCTCCACCGTGCATCTCGGTACTCTGTCGTTTTGACTTTAGGTCTGAGACGGGCAGCCCCGCCCAATCCATGACGTCATCATCCCAGTGACCATTTTGTCTTCCCTTTCTTCCTTCTGGCACGGTGACTTTGGATAGTCCGTTATACACACTCACACACACACACACAATATATATATATACATATATATATATATATATATATATATATATATATATATATATATATATATACATATTTATTTATTTATGTATACAATTACTATCTAAACCTACACTTAAAAATTTCCCTAAGTTGTCCAAGATATTTAGTCTCTGAGGATGTGTCCTTGAGGTATTCGGTTCGGAGAAATTGTTTACTTTTATCGTGAATATATTGGCATACATTATATTCACATGTACGAAAAACGTCATACGGCGGGTGCGGCCGGGGGTGCGGTTCGCATTCACGGTGACACCATTCAAATGGGTGACACCATCGTTGGGGAAGCAAAGACGGCTGGGACTAGGTGCCGACCACACAACCCCCCCCCCCCCCCCTCCTCTGAGTGCCGAGGCTATTCAAATAGATGAACTCTACTTCATTTACCCCGTGTGTTTTGGGTACGAACGGGATAAGACGATGAGATATTTTGTTTGCAGAGGCGTAGCGAGGGGGGGGGGGGGCGGGGGGACATATATCCCCGGGCGCCGACCTTAAGGGGCGCCAAAATGGGTTGGAAAAATAAATTGAAAGCTTGAGAGGGGGTTCAAATAGAAAATTTGAGAGGGGGGGGGGGTGCAAATTGAAAGTTTTAGGGGGGGGGGGGTGAAAATCAAAATCTTGACCGGGGGAGGGGGGGTGCAAATCGAAAGTTTGTCCCCGGGCGCCGGGAAGGGTCGCTACGCCTCTGCCTGTTTGTTGACACGTAACACTTAATTATTAATTATGATGGGAAACTCCCTCCGATATTACAGTTAGGAGCGAGGAAGGGAAATTCCAACACCAACTTTGGGAACCGTGCTTAAGGGTAGGATATGAACACACATTATAATCAGGATCACGTAATTCCATTGCAATTTGGAAGTTTCTTTGACTCCCCTTTGCTTAAATACATAAGACTATTTTATTTTAATTTAATGAACAAATGCTTTAATAACAAGCTCTAAAATATTTTTGCACTAAAACGGAGAAAATAAATGATTTTGAAAACTATTTAAATACTCTAAAGAGAAGTGTGGGTAGCTTCTTATGTTATAGTAAAGTATTCATTAGAAAGTGTTGTGACCCACATTCCATTTAAAGCAAATCATTTTTAATTAATTTTGGTCAAAATAAAGATTTTGTCCGACCAATGACATGTTCAAAAGTAACGATTCTAATGAGTGGCTTGTTTATTAAATAAATGAAAATGAAATTAAACTATTGTGTTATTAAGCCACATAATTTAAATAATGAATATTTAAATGAAAAGAATAGACACATTTTGTAAGTAATATAATTAAATATTTTTATTTTTAAATAAAATAAAATAAAAAATGTGGGTTTTTTTTTTGTAATAGTAATATTAAATCACTTTTTTGTTTCTTTTCTCTGTGGAAATCCCAGTATTATCCCTTGTTTTTTTTTCTATCTGGGTTAACATGGGAGGTAAATTAGCTCTGATGATCTAGCGACTATCACTTCAAATCGTCAGTATGAATTCTCAACATCAAAAAAAGCGAATTAAAACTATAATTTAAAAAGATGTAATATATTAAACATAAATTTAAGGAGAAAAAATGTCTTCATTTTTCTCAAAATGTGTAAGGGTGTTGGTTGATAGGGTAAAATACACCTCAAACGTAGAAGTTGCGACCTGATTTAAATATATTAAACCTTTTGGTAGTCTTTCGTTTTAGGTACGTAAATCGCCCGCGACTAGTGATGTGAAAAACAGGTGACTCCTTAAATTTTAATAATTATTTCATATTTTGATGAGGATTTATGTTTTGAAAAATACAAAAATGTGTCCTTGTTTTATTTATGTACCTGTTTTTAAACAATTGAATTAACAGTTTTCAGTAGTAAATGAAGACTAGTGATGTTTTCATCAGATGCAACCATGTTCATTTACTATAGTAGCCATCTTGTTTAAGTTTTATTTTGTTAGACTTATAGCGGGAGATTCAGGGGAAGCCACTCTATTTTACAAATGGCTTTTGTTTATATAGTATATAGCAAATCTTGCTCGCAAACACTGCTGTTTAAAGTTGATTGCTGGCCTATATTGATATTTAGCCATTGATTTTGGTTTAGTATTCAGTTATCTATAATATTTGACACAACTATTTCACAATATAGATCTACTTCTATTAAACTAAAGCATTGACAATGAGGTAACTTTTTTGTACATTACTAGCCGCAGTCGATTTTACTTACCTAAAGCGATAGATTACCAAACTTTTATACTTTATACTCAAGCAATTTATATAATAAGATTTCAGGAAAATATCTATTGAATTTGGATAATAGACATAATTAGAATTTTTTGATTATTTATTAAATATTAACTAATAATAATAGAATCTCGTTGTGAATTTTTTTTTCAAATCCACACAACACTTTAAACTTAAACTTGAATGCTCTATTAAAATACTACTACAGATGTATTTTCCTACTTTATAAATTAATAATTTGGAATCCGTGAATTAGACAGAGACTAGCAAGTTAAGATTTAATTAAATTACATTGCAAACTATTGTTTATTTAATGATTGAAATAAATAAAAAGATCTTGTTAGGCCTATAGTGTTTGAAAAAATTTACAAGATCATTAACACTGATTAATGTTCAGTACTAGATCTAGATCTATATCTGGGTAGGCTGTAATGATTTTGAATATTACAAAAAGTTTTCAGTTAATGTCACAATCAAGTGTTTTGCAAATGTTAAAATCCTTCAACATTTTTAATCCTAGGTAGGCATTACAAGTATTTAGACTCAATAAGGAATCAACAACAGAACAAAATGATACTTCAAAATATTTCAAAGCTGTTTAAAAAATTTTAAGATAGGTGAATAAATTAGCTAGTTGGATTTTATTTGTAAAAAAAATGACATAACTCACATTTGTTTTGCAGTGACTGTTAAGTTTTTAATAAGTAGATCTGAAACATGTTTTAACACATTTTTTTTAAAACCACTCTCTAAGCTTTATGTATAACAGTTTTAAACAAGTAAATTCATAATTTTTCCATCATAATATTTCCAAAGGTAAAAATAAATTTTGTAATGGGTGAGTTCTTCAATGCCAACATGGTATTATATATTTAGAAACAAGTTTTATTACAAGTTTTACAGACATCATATCTAATATATCCTTAAAGTAATAATCAGTAATCATACTATGAAATGCAAGTCAATACACATATTTTGAAAAGCTTAGAATTTTCCCTCCAAATAAATAACATCTCAGAGTACAAGATAATGAAAAATATTTTTAAACATACATCTACTCAAAATAAAGCTATGTTCATGCACAGATTATATTAATACATTGAAAAAATCAATTTAAAACTGACATTATGTTAGAAATTATAAAAATATTTTGGCAATCAAAAAGTTTTATGTTTTTAAATAAATTCTCGAAATGAAACCTCAATTTTGGCATGGTATATAAAGTAGGTTGTTCTTTTACCATTTAGCCTCAGTAAGAAATTGTTGCCACTAGATATACACATATTTTAAAAATCTTTAATTTGTGTTGTTATTTTTCAAATGATTTGGAAATAACAATTCATACATGTTTAATTTTTACAATTCAAATCACAATTATTAAAATTCTGTAAAACAAATTAATTACTACTTATTGAATCATTATTTTTACTTTCTGCAAATTACCAAGAAACCTTTAAGGTTAAAACCGTTTAGACAGACTAATAATATTTTCATTCAACTATACATTCAGTTACTGGACGGACTTTGCAATGATTGAAACAATGCATTAAACAGTGTAAAATTCATATGTTTACACTTTTATTTTACAATTCAGCAGTGCTAAGGCAATTTAAAAAAAAATTTTAAATTATAACTTAGGTTTGCTATTCACAAAATATTTTAAACTAAAACAACTAATCTTAACTAAACAGTGTTTATCTGATTTAGAAAAGAAAACATATCTAATAAATTAACTTAGATCCTCTAAAAACAAAACAATAATTAAGAAGAGTTTATAACGAAATGGAATTTATATAGAAAATCTATAATTTTAACAGAGTCAGAATCCCCCCGAAAATTTCAAGTGCTCCCCCTCTTGGGGAAAAAAGTCTGGAAGATGTTAAACTAATTTTGTGTTATTTTTATCAAGCTGCATTAAATAAGGGGGCACACAAAAAGTCAATTAATTTTAGTGTACCTCCATCTAACTAGTCCTAATGCTCCCACACCAGTCAGGAGAGACTAGAAATGTTAAATTGATAAGGCAAGGGACATAACCATATTTTTGTAGCCATGGACTTAAATATGCAAACTAATAAAATCATTTCTGTAGCATTGAGAAAGAAAAGTTGGTGTGAAACTTTATAGTATCAACACCCCCCTCCCCCTCATTCCATTTTATATTAGCTTATATTACCACTTCTTGCAAGTAGGATGTTTTAGATATCTAATGGAGGAAAATAAGACAAACTTTGAAGAAATAATTAAGAATAACTTGTAATAGCTTGACACATTTCAATTTTTAAAAATAAAAATAAATAAAATATAGTTTATTTTTTTTACAGCAAGAAATGTATTTGTATGTATATGTGAACAAATTTAAATAAAAAAATAAAGGTAACCAAGTAATAATGAAAGTAAGAAAAAAGTTTTTAAATTAGCTACTTATTAAAGTCTGTTTTAAGTGGGGGTAAACTATGAATTCAGCTCTATTTCTAAAATCTTTAATAGCCTAATTATTAATTTTTTAACCTATTTTAAATAATTTTTTTACTCACAAAATTTTTTTTTTTCCCACTTCAGTTTTTTAAGCAAATTTTAAACTATAAAAAGTAAATATCTAACAAAAAAAAGGCAACTACTAATTATTACACAGATTATAAATCTCCACCAAAATAAAAACAGTTTCTAAGTCCTTTTTTAAAAAAAAAAAAACAACATTCCTCTTTAGATTAAAAATGATCTAGTTTTTATTAAACTACTTAAGCATCAACTAAACTAACAATGACCAATTTAATCCTTAAGTAAATCATCTGTCATTCTACATGTTTTGGCAAGCTATTTGCAGCAAATCAAGAATAAACCCTGTTATACACAGTGTTAAATGTACTTAAAATAACAGGAAGCAAAAAAAAAAGGTCAGATTATCACAGATTCAAAACAACACAGTTTACATTACATGTCATTTCTAACGTTATGTCATTTTTTTATAATGACAATTCTTATCAGCTGTAAATATGTTTATTACTTTTAAAAATTTCTATTTTGGTAATAAATCAACAATTTTCTAAATTTATTAAGGTCACTTAAAATAATGTCTTGTTGAGTTCGAGAATTTCAGAACAAACTTTTATAAAACACAGCTGAAGAATTCCCTCACAAGTCCTTGAAAATCTGTAAAAATTTTAAAATATTATCTTGAACTTCTAGTCTCTTTTTCCTTGTCTTTTTCCTTTGTTAGTTTTGTCTTTTACCACTTGTCCTTAGCCGGATGATCTGAGTGGAACACCTTATTTCTGAAGAGAGAATTTACCCCGGTGTAAGTACATCAAAAGTCTCTTTCCCATCTGTTCTCTTAAAATGCAATTATAATTAATCTTAAGCAATGAATTATAATTAGCTAAGATAATTTAATATATAAACAGATTTTTTAGTAAACTATTTCAATATAAATATAGAATATGACAAAAATAAATTGTTAAATGGTATTTATATGACATGAGTGTATTCATGCCGACTTACTTGAAATGACGCTGTTTTCCAGAAGCGTTAGTGCTGGGAAATAAAAAACAACTTATGTACAAAGAAATAAAGGAATTTAAAACTAATTTTTTAAATTATAATATAAATAATTTGAGGGTAAAAAGTGTGGGCAGCCTAGTTACACCGTCTTCAAGTAAAATTTTATTTAATTTATCAATGCCGTATTTGGGCTCGGCAAAGTAGTTTGATCGGGGAGAAGCTAATGAAAGTCTACCATTGTTTTTATTGTACATTAATAGTGTAATAGACTTTAAGTTATTTGCATCTGGAAAAAGATATGAGCATATACTCTAGTTTGATCTCATCTTTGTGCAATTTTTTTTTTATATTTTCATCTTAAAGTTGAAGCTAAGAAGATGATGTGGTGTGAAGCAAGCACTACAATAGTAACACCCTATCCCTTTATGGCATGGTTGGATGGTAGAGCATGTGACTGCTAATCTGGAAGTCTTAATTTTGAATATCGGTTTTGTGTCAGTGGAATGTCCCTGAGTCCCCCCAGCTCAGATGGGTACCTGATTCATTTTGAGTAAAGTAAAGGTGGCTGGGCATAGTAATGACCATGCTATCCCTTTATATGCCAAGAACAATAAAACAGGTGAAATCTGCTCCACCTCCTCCTTGGGTTCAAAATGATACTTTACTTTCTGTATTTTAGCCTTTTACTTGCATTTTTTTAAATTTTGTATTATTTTTAGTTGTATCTATGAGCAATTTTTAAAACCATTTTATTGAATATCATATTTAATGTTTATATTAATTAGTTAACTATCACTAGAGTTTATCCCATTTACATTTGTTTACAAAACTAATTATTTGGAAAGATAATGTTAATGAATTAGCATTAATTTTTATTTAAAAAAATAATACTGTTAAATAATTTAAATTTTACTTACTCAATAGGTGGCCTGTTAGAAATTGTAAATGACAGTGAATTAGTAAAATAAATAAAAAGTTTTTTTTTAATATAAATACTTATTGTAAAATAATTTTTTTTTAAAGGTAACAGAGTATTAAGCCAAAGTTTAAGATAATTTCAAAGTCAACAAACACCATACACATAAGCCTACAATTAAATCTCACAAATCAATAATCTTGTACTCACTCAGAGGTTTTAGTGTTGGCATATCTCATCTTGAAGAAGTATTTAGACATGCTGCTGGATACACAAATGGACAACAGTAGGAAGAACACAGTCCAACCAAGGGCACACCACCAGCCATTCTATAGAGAAGTAAAAAAATAATTTTTGTGCTGATAAAAATAAAATTAGGCTACATTAAACTTCGCTTAGACTAGATAATTTTATTTTAACATACAATTTTGTGTACAAATAATATTAATTTAAATATTGTTATAAGTAGGAAAATGAAAATAAGATATATTTAGGCCTAAATGTGTAAAAATTGTTTTAACAGGTATCCTTTTGAACATATATAGGCTGATTTACTTTTAAGAAAGAACACACAAAAATTTCATGTTATAACCAAATTATTTACCACTTTACAAACATTTTGCAACCTTCATTTGAATAAATTCAACTCATACTCTAAATCAACCTGATTAAATTCTATTATCATATCTATACAATCATCCAAATTTCTGGAGAATTTAATGTAATAAGGAAGTGAAATGTAATGTAATATTTCTGCTTTAAAAAAAGATATGTTAATTATTGCAATTTTTAAACAAACCTTTATTTAAGCAATACAATATCTCAGTACTAAATACACTATTAGATAAATAGATGAAAAACATCTTTTTTTTAGCAATTCATCAATATAATTATTTGAAAATTTGAAACTACATCTTACCAATGCACCAATAGTTGAATCACATACTCCATATAATACCACACTGTTAAAGATATTCCACAGGGGTTTGCATTTGCCAATATCATTTTCAACCTAAAAATGAAATAAAATATTTAAAATTCTTCAGTTAGAGCTGTTAATTCTTTATATAAACTTCATTAAATGAAAAGTAACTATTAGTTTATCTATTGGTAAAATTTGAAGTACACATTTTAGTTCCTAAACTCATGTAATAATGAATATACAGTTGAAAATAAAATGGTAGGGTGCAAAACTTTAAAAATTGAACTAATATACAATAGAAATATGGAAACAATAAGTGAATTATTACATGAAGTGCACATAAAATATGTATTTAACTTATGTTCTGGATACATGTAACACAAAAGATCTTACACTATCTTTAATATCTTGAACAAAGTTGTCAAATATTTTCTTCAGTCGAGCTTCATATTCTTTCACAGACTGGAGATTTTGAAAAATAAAAAGCTTATTAGTTAAATTGCTTTGACTTGAATTAAATTCAAAATAAATAGCAGTTATGAATAATATATCAACCAAATAAAATAATCTATTAATTATTTTTTTTTAAATTCATGAATGAAGAATGTAAATTTATTTATGCTTATTTTAAAAAATCAATTGAAGCTGTATAAGAATTTATAATTTTTCTTATTCAATAATTTTATAATAAATATATTAAGAGTGCTAGTTCTATTCTAATAAATATAATGATTGTAAAAAACAACACTTTGTTTGCATTCGTACAGCTATAATTTATTTCTGATTGTTATGATTGTTTTTTTTTACTATAACGGCTTACAGCATTGAAGGCTTGTCCAGCAGCAGTTTCTAAGTTGTTCTGTACGCTTGTTAGGTTGGCCTTCAAAGTGTCACATCTTTTCTTAAGCTTAATTTAAAGAAGAGATTTAGAGCAAATCAGTTGAGCATTCAGAAAAAAAGGAAATCCCGGTATTGGATTTCAAAATGGTTGAACTTAACTAGTCAAAATAATTCTTACATAACCATACATGTTACAATTGATTTTTAAAAACATTTTATTTTTTATGGTTTACAGCAATATATAAAAATACACTTTTTTCTTTCAATGTGTTTGTAGGCTATTTCTTTTTAAAAAGTTACCTTTAACACTGACAAATTTATCATTTTGAAAATGGAACTTACTGGATTATCAGCAGGTGTTTGTGTAGTTGCCTTGACACTACCCAGAGTGCTTGTGATGTTGTTCTAAAGGAAATTATGCGCATAGGTTATAATTATTTTCATTTAATACTATTGATCCATTGTAATGATTAAATAATTGTTTTTTATACACTTGGATTAGTTAAAAGTAGTCAAACTTTTACTTACAATTGAGTTTTTCAAAACTAAGCCTTCAGCATTAAGATGTGATGTCAAGTTTGCCTGAATTTGTTGCAATTTGGTCTACAAACCATGGTTAGAGAAAAGATGTTTTTAATTAGAGAAAAGATGTTTTTAATTAGAGAAAAGATGCTAATTAGAGAAAATATGTTTTTAATTAGGGGAAAGATGTTTTTAATTAGAGAAAAGATGTTTTTAATTAGGGGAAAGATGTTTTTAATTAGAGAAAAGATGTTTTTAATTAGGGGAAAGATGTTTTTAATTAGAGAAAAGATGTTTTTAATTAGAGAATAGATGTTTTTAATTAAATGATACATGAAAATTTTAAACAGATTTTAAAATCTTGAAACATTTCGTGTATAAAAAAGTTAAATTATTTTTTCATTTTAAAATAAAGTTTTCTTGAGAACAAAACCATTTGATCACCAAGATTTAATTTTAAAATACTAATTATAGTTTACTACATTTTCTCATGAAATCTGTAAATGTACTCACTTTATCAGGACCTGATGAGATACTAGTGATGTAGGTAGTAAGCTGATTCAAGAACAGTTCACTTGTATTTATTGGGGATAAGGAAAGCTGTGAAAGATTTTAAAATAAAATAATAATAACAATTCTAAGTAATTTAAAAAATTTCTAACCTTTTCAAAGTTTGAATTTGGTGTTATTTTAAAAATAATGACTTTGATATATAAAATTGCATTTATACTTACTACATTATCATACTGGCTGTAATTCATTTGGTTGTCAAAATCCCCCATGAAATCAATAAATTTCATCATTTCATCTGATGTGATATTGATGCCATCAAATCCAACATTAAAGTCCTTTATTTTGTTACTGATACTAAAGGTCTAATATGTATAAGATCATTTTAAAACACTTTTAGTAACATTCAAATATTTAATTAAATAATTAGAAATATTGTAAATCATAAACTATTACTATTAGTAAAAGGCTTATGTAAAACATATTCAGCAACACTAAAAACTTCAAAACGAGCATTTAAAAATAATTAGGAAAAATACATATTGAAAATTATGAAAAATTTACTTTTCTAAGCTTTGTCATGTACTCATTAGAGCTGGACTCAGGTATGGCTTAAAGACTCTAACCATACACCATCATACTTACTACCATACAACTATGCCATTCCGTACTGACAATGAGATTTCCCTATAGCAAATATTAAAGCTATAGTTATACAAATGTGAGTTCTTGATAAATTAAATTTTAAAATGTGACTAACTTTGCCATAATCTGTGATCTCAGTCAGGTTGATAATATTTCCCTCCTTCATTTTTAGAGCCGTATAAACTGTTGCATCATTTTTACAAGCACTGGTAAATTTGATTTGCAATATGTAAGTATTAAATCTGTTCTAACTATGATAAAAGCGGAGGAAAAAGTTATTTTATAAAGAGGTAAAAATAAATGTACACTTCTCCATACCTGAATTATTTTTCAAAATGTACAAATTATGTGAACACTGTTAATTTGTGTAACACAAATGTTATAATATTTATAAAAAGGTATAAAATATTCATAAAAATGTATATCAAATAAATATTTGGATATTCAAATTATACCAACAAGTTAGTTGCATATTTATTTCATACAAATGAGTATACAGATATTAAAATTAACTATGTTTTAAGACAGAAATGGTCAAATTCTCACTATATAGTATAATAAAGTTCACATAAAATAAACAAAATATGACAATGACATGATGACATCACTGAACTTACTTCATGACATCAGCAATGCTGATGTTGACATTCTTTCCTTGATAGATCTGGTCACCCAACCAAGAGCTGTTTGGACTTGATGGACTTCCAAGCAATTTAAAGTCATTGATAATCTGGGAGAAAATATTATTTATACATACAGTACGTTGAATATAATTCATATAAAGTAATAACACTTTATTAAACAAATGATTATTGTAAACTATACCTTAATTATTTTTATTTTCCTTAAATAATTTTAAAATGTTTACCTTGTGAAACTATAATAAACACTTATTCTAATATCATAAAGATTACATGGTTAACCAAAGTCCACAAAGTCCATAAACCTATATTTAGAGACATTTACAGATATAACCATGATAATTTGGTTCCACTTAACATCTTCTCCATTTTATCAGCATTTCAATGTGTTTCAATGTTTCTGATGTTACAAAATGTGGTGCCTGTCTATTTTGTTGTCACCTATGCAGAAACAGATGGACCAAAAGGGATGCTTCAGAACCTGTAATGTTTCTGAATTCTCAATAAGGCAGGGATTTATGAACCTTGTGTTCTCCCTGTAGAGTTAAAAATACCTTACATGCCTTGTCAACCATATTTAAATATGGTTTACATACCTTTTCAACAACACTAATATCCTTCAGAGAAGAGCAGACAAATTTGTCAGTGGGGGCTCCAACAGCGAAGAGAATTGTTGTGATTAACATAATTAGCCAACCAAATATGAAGGTCAGCATAATAGCCCTAAAACATAAATGGAGTTCTAATATCAGGACTTTATGTTAAATGAAAGATTTAGTTTAAACATAAACACAACATGCATGCAAGACATGTATATGTTTAAATACTAACCCAACATATAAGACACATACACATTTAAGACACATACATGCAAGACACATACAGTGTGTCAAATCCATAGAAATTATACAATGATGATGAACATAACTCTGAAAGTCTCGAGTTCCAAACTGAGTTCAAGTCAATAGAATATCCCTGAATCCTCCCAGATCATGTTAGGGAAAGTAAAGACTGCTGGGCATAGAGCTGACCACACTATATCTAAATAAGCTGAGGTCACAAAAACAGGTGAACTCTACTTCACTTGCCCCATGGACCACAAGGTTTAGAAAAGAAACTTAACCAATGTAACCTTATGTTTAAAACTTACGCAGTGAGACAGTTGCCTCCATGATTGGAGCAAGAACTTCTCTCAGTGGGATCATCCTGAGCATTTCCTCCCAAACATCCAAACAGCAAGCCCAGCCCGAGCAGCACGGAGATGAGAAGGGCAACACCAGCCAAACCCAGACCTCCATACCATCTGAAACATTTATTATCAGATTGTTCAAATTTGATTTAGGACAGAAACTTCTGGATAAAAAATGTCAAATATTTTAATTTATTTTGTTTTAAACTCCTTCTTCAGGCTATAACAATAATGATAATCGTATTTATATTAAGCCAATACTTTTGAAAATAATTTAAAAATATAGGCCCCTAGATCTAAATAAAAACGTTATTTTAAAATAGATTATAAATCTATAAGTCTTCTTTTACACCTTAAATAATATTTTTAATATATTTAAAACATAGGCCTTCTTCAAATATTCTATTCTCAATGAAAGTCAATGGGTTTTAATTTAAATAAACACAACAATTTTATTATTCTATATTTTTTTTTAAATCGTTAAAAAGATAATTAAATATGAAACATAGGCCTATAAATTTAAAAAAAAATACAGAATTAGCTTAAAATTCTCATGACGCTCACCTGTACTGATCGTACTGTACAGCTAGCTTGACATAATCTCTTACATCGGCTTTGATGGAGTCAAAATTTATTTTACCCAAAAACTGTAACGGATTGTAAAATAAACATACGGTTTTTTCCTTTAAATTTTCATTTTGCGGAATTTCTATAAATGTCTATTTTATTTTTAATATCTAAAATTTCAAAGATGACAATCAGGATATAAAATGTTGATAACATTTTTCAATTAATTAGATCTATTTAAAAAGTTTTTTCTTCTGTGCTTTCATTTCTCATGAGTCATTTTTAATACGGATTTTGAAGATTAAATACTAAGTTATTTCCCTTACTTGGTTGTTTCAACTTGATTAAATGTTTTACTATTTTACATGTTAGGTAGCGTAGAAAAAAAGCGTGCTGTAGTGGTAATGAGAGTGTGGCGTTTACATTTGTTAGGGCGATGTCATGGTAAAACAACTTACGTTGTCACGGATCTCATTCAACTTGGTGTTGATCTTGGAGATCTCAGCGGTGTAGTCGTTCACATTCTTTCTCAGATCTGAGTGGAGATTTTTAAAAATTCTGATTGACAAAATTTCATTCACTCATACATTACTAAGGGTTAAGCAAAGTATTATGTGCATTTGAATTATTACACAATAATCGTACGGGACGGCGTGGCCTAGCGGTAGACTACTACTAATCCGAATGTTTAGAGTTCGAATCCGGGTTCAAGTCAGTAGAACGTCATAGAGTCCACCCAGCTCTGATGGGTACCTAACTCCCGTTGGCGGCTGGGCTTAGCACTGACCACACTATCTCTTCATATACCGAGATCACAGAAACAGGAGAAGCCTACTTCACTTGCCCATGGACCGTCAGGTTGGAAAACGGAACTGTATTACATTTATATATACTTACTCGTATATAAACAGCTTGGTTACGTTTTAAAACAAAAAAAAAAGTTTATATCTTATATATATCTGATTTATTGATTAATAAAAATCACTCACCAGTTCTGGGGCCCTCTGTTTCATTTTGCACTCGCTCTGGGATGTCGTTCAGCTTGTTTTTTGACTAAAAGTAAGAGGAAGTCATTAGCTTTGAGTTCAGAAAATTTCTATATATTTCACTCTGTTATATCGTATTATGCAGGATAAAACCAACAGGGTTGCTAATTTTTCTACATGCCTGGGCCTGAACATCCACAGAGGGAAAAGTAAAGTTCTCAAAGTCAATGCATCAAACAGCAACCCTATAACATTAGCAGAAGAAGCCCTAGAAGAAGTTGATATTCACCTACCTTGGAAGTATTGTTGATAAGCAGGGTGAGACGGAAGCAGACATAAAATTAAGGACGGGCAAAAGCAGTCTTCAACCAACTAAAAATGTTTGGGGTTCGGGAGAGTTAACCCTTGGAATAAAAATCCGGATCTTCAACACACTAGTAAAACCTGGTTTAATCTATGGAGCTGAGACATGGAGAATAACTGCTATAAATAAGAAGAAAATACAATCATTTATAAACGCATGTCTCAGAAAGATCCTGCGAATTCGCTGGCCTAAAAAATTAGAAATGATGTTCTATGGCAGGGGTCTCCAAACTTTTCAGTCCGAGGGCCGCATTAACTATTAAATTTCAGTTCGGGGGCCAGTTTCTTCCAGGCATGTCTTTGATTTTTCTGGGCAAAGTTCTTCAGCCATCACCAACAAACGGTTTTCCGTGGACAAAAAGATCTCCGCGGGCCGGATGAGAGGACATCGCGGGCCGCATCCGGCCCGCGGGCCGTAGTTTGGAGACCCCTGTTCTATGGCAACGGACAAATCAACTGCCAGTTGAAGTAGAGATCCTCCAGAGAAAATGGAAATGGATTGGCCACAAACTCAGGAAGCCTGTATCCAGCATAAAAAGACAGGCCCTCACTTGGAATCCACAAGGCAGGAGGAGGAGAGGCAGACCAAGAAAGACCTGGAGACGTAACCTGGAAGAAGACACCAAGAAGATTGGATACACCTGGGGACAGTTGGAGAGACTAGCCCAGGACAGAGACGTCTGGAAAGCTCTTATCAGCGGAGGGACGACAGGCAACCCTAATCTAACCTAACCTATATCATATGGTACTTTGATAAGTATTACTTACTACAGTTTACGACTAAACTGAAAATCTAGGGTTCGTAACCCGGACTCAAGTCTGTAGGTCGCCCTGAGTCAACCCAGCTCTGATGAGTATCTGACTCCCGTTAGGGAATCAAGGTAGCTTGGTATAGTGCTAATAGCACTATCCCCTGTGCGCAGATGTCAATAAACAGATGAACTCTACTTCATCTGCCTCATTGTGTCCTGGCCGCTAACGGGAAAAGATGCTGATGACTTACTAAAATGACTTTTTGTTTTTAGATCGGATAATGGCGTAATCTTATTCATGAACATCTTTTATTTTTCTTACTCTGAGACTTCGTTGAGCTGTTACCCGATGTGTTACTCGTCCTTAGTTTAACTTGAGCTACTTTTCACTGCATGCAATATTTTGTTTCTAGTTTGAATTTATCATAGCTATAATAGATGTCTGACATGCATTGGTGGGAATGTAATAAAAAAGCATTATACAGAGTTTCTTCCAGGCATCTCTTCGGGGGGGGGGGGGGGGGGGAGAGAGAGAAAGAAAATGTCCGTCCTTCCGAAAATATCAAGTGCCCCCACCCCCGGAGAAAAAAGAAGAAACACTGGCATTATAATACACAATGTGTCAAGTAAAGTAATGTGAAATATACAGATAACACCACATACAAATTTACCTCTGTCGTTAATTTCGTGATGCCAGAAGCCGTGACGTTGTTTAGGAAAATATACTTCAGATCCTCGATTGGTAACTAAGTTATTGATTGGAAAACATTATTGAAAAATATGGGAAAACAGAAAGTGTTAGCCAAAAAAATTTTTTTTTTACAGGTAACTCTCGCAAACTTACACACGACATTAAAATTTTCAAATTTTTATCTAAATCCCAACGAAAAAAAAATCCGTTTACAGAACGTTATTTTCACACATAACAACAAATATATTTCAAGTGGTTTAAATACAAATTTACTCACTTTTTCAGCATGGAAGTTTGTTTCATTAATTGTGTAGTTGGGGCATTTAGCCTTAAAGTCTAAAAGGGCGATAGAATTGATGTCCGCTTGCAGCTGAGTTGTGAAGCTCATAAAAGTTTGCGAGGAGGAGATGGTGGTGTTTTTTTCAATCATCAGGATATGGGTCAGATCTCGTAATGTTTTGGCGTCTGTTGGAAGAAAGTCAGGGACGTTAGAGTCATATTGGTATCAAATGTGGACATGAATGTTGTAATATTAGACAGGGTTATTGCTATGAGGAGAAACTTTCTTTAAATGTATGCTTGAGGGAAGAGGAGGGCGGGGGGGGGGGCGCAATTATAAGAATGGTTGCAGTATACATTTTGTATTAAAATGTTTTGAGTTTAATCCGGAAGGGTGAGTGTGAGGGCGTTTATCGTACCAACACAGGTAAACAAATCGCCATAAGCCGTCGAGGTTAGGGTGCATCACGTGGGTTTAAAATCAACTATCTCTCAGTTCATATTCACAAAGTTTACACCATACTCTCTCCCCCCGTTCTAATCGTCACTTCCGACTGCCACCCTACACACCTCCTTCCTCTCGCTCACAACACACCCGCTGTCATTCGACCAGTTGCTTCCCTTGTTACCCTCGTTCACAACAATACACACGTCAACACACCCGTACACGACACTACCTCGCCACACAAAAAGTAAGACGTACACACACACCCACACAGCACTCCAACCAACATACGCACCTCTCATAAATTTCACATCATCACAGAGAGAGGGTGCTCCAACTCTTAAATAAAACGTGTCCCCACAACGTGAAAGAAACAGTTATTAAAGACAGCTAGGATATACGTTGTTCTGACCTGTGTCCATGCCTTCTATACCACTGTACACACCATCCAGGCCTGTGTTACTCAGGACTCTACGCTTGATGTTCTGGCCCAGCAGAAAACCGATGTCTGGTGAGTTAAGCAACTTAGATATCAGTAATCAAAATCTCAAATATGTCAATCATTTTTCTCTCATTATCTTATCTAGAATTTTATATGATTAGAGACGTTGAGTTGTATAGGGGTTGTGTGTTATGACAGTGTCTTGAGACTTGAGGAGAGACCTAGAATTCTAAAGAATTTGTAGCGAGGGGTGAACCATGTTAAGTTCTTTCAACAATCGTTCATTAAACGAACACAATGTTATTTTATCAAAGCAAATGCGCAATTCACTAGTGATTTCATTCTAAACTAAATATTCAATGTGTTTCAGATTTTAATTTTTAAAAATGTATTTAAAAAATAAAGCAGATCTTCTTTCTTCTTGTTCTTCGTTCTTATCTTTTAATGTTGGGAGGACTTCCTTCCAACACAACTAAGTATAACGTGTCAACTTGTCTTGTTATGCGCCATATGGGCCGTTGAGTCCGATTTCAGCCTGCTTTTCTTTCTGGATTTGCTTCCATAGTCTTTGTCCAACTCAGAACAATATACCAGGCAGCAGTTGTTTGATTTTGGAATTGTCTCTCCTAGATAACTGGCTGTCCCCAGGTATCGAGCCTCATCTGCCCGAGACTTTTCGGTTTAGCAACCAAGAGCAGGACGCTTTACCGACTCGACCACGCTGACCCCTTTATAAGTAGATCAAAATCGTAGTTTGGGCACGTAAAAAAGAAAGGGGGGGACTTACACAGCTACCGCAGAATAAGTAGCTAACATGATAAGTTCTCAACATACAATGAAGAAAATATCTTTGCAAACCATCATACCATTGGTCTTAGACTACCATCTATGACCAAATAGCCCTGACATGCCGCGGTAATTTAAAAACAAAGACAAGTTTTTTTACTTACTGTCCAGGTCACGAAACAAAACATCCACGGTGAAGTTAAATGAGTTGTTGACCAGTTTGTTGGCTTGCTGGACAGGTTTGGAAGGATCAAAGAGGAAACGTTAGTTACATAGAATGGGGGGGGGGGGGGTTGAAGCCGTGTTATAAATACAAAATATACTATATTATTTAGTAAAAATAGAGCAAAATCTATAAAAAGCACACAATGTTAACGTTATATACAGAAATTACTAAGCTGAGCTGTTTTTTTTTTACCATAAAGCTAATTTTATAGTTTAATTACAATATGCCTTTGAATGAGTTTGGTATAGATGAAAACAAAACATAACATACAGCATTTGTGTTTTTAATGGCTAAAGCTTAAGGCAATTAAACCCCAAATTACATGAATGGTGGCGTCAAAGAACGAGGTGATGTCATCCAATTTATCCACGTCTTTGTCGCCGAAATCTTTGATGGAGTTTGAAAGGTTTTGGTTGGTGACGAACATCAGGGCACTGCCAACTCTGGTGATGACACGACATAATGACATGAGATCACATGATGACATGAGATCACATGACATGAAATGACATGAGGAGATGACATGATAGTATGCTGACATGGAAAGATGACATTGAAGCATACAGACATAGAGAGATGACATTATAGTATACATATATAGAAAGATGACATTATAGTATACATATATAGAAAGATGACATTAAAGCATACAGACATTGAAAGATGACATTATAGCATACAGACATAGAAAGATGACATACCATGCAGACATAGAAAGATGACAATATAGCACACTGACATAGAAAGATGACATAGCTAGCATACATAAAAAGATGACATTATAGCATGCTGACATAGCAAGATGACATGACAGCATAGATACATACGCCACTGGTCTTAAACTCTTATCCTTATAATTGGCTCTACCCTTAACCCTCCCCTCACCCTAACCGATATCTTAACCCTGCCTAACTTTTTCTTAGTTCTCAAACACGTCAATAGATTGTAGGATTATATAACTCGTTAGCCCAACATCGCTGAATATCTTCACGGTCTCCCCAGTTAATTTTCTAGAATTCATCTGTTAATGAAAATCGTCTCGTAAATTCGGTTCGGTATTTTACCTGAGGGGTGTGGGGGGGGGGGGGTGAGGCGTAAAACACAGGAATATGTCTTGCTTATTCTTAGTCTAAAGTCTAAATGATAACTCATTGATACAGGTCCATCTATCGGTAGTATGCGTCGTCTTTGTTTTGGTTGGTGAGTTGGTGAGAAATCTAAATGCAAAATATCTCCTGGCGGTTTTAAATAAACTGACAAAAAATGAAACAATAATACGTAGTTTTGCGTATTTTATTTCCTATATTGTATATATATATATATATATATATATATATATATATATATATATATATATATATATATATATATGACATATTAAATGTCAGTTAACTGCATACATCTGCAGTTAAATGCTTTGCGTTTCGTAATTCGCTTTTCGTATGTGCCCTTTAGAGAAAAAAAATTAAAGAAAATATTTTTATTAAAATGCGAAAGGCCTAAACTTACACAGCGAATCCGACAACAACAGCCAAAATAATCATGGTCGCCACACGACAACATTGTCTGCCGTAGCCGCCCTCCTCGGGGGCTTTGATGACGCGTTTCCCGCCACAATTTCCACAACACCGACAGCAGCAGAAGCAGAAGCCGACGATGGGGAAGATGATGAAAAACAGCAGACCGATGGCCACGGCGATGACGTAACCAAGGTAGGACGTGACGAGCTGTGTTCGTAAAGAAAAAGTATTCAGACGTGAGAGGGTTAATGGACAAGAAAATATTCAGACATGAAAGATGTAGTAGATTTGTACTTAGATAGGTAACACAACAGGCGAGGAAGCCTTTTCTATGCACACCACGTTTTATTCTCCATCGGAAACAGGAATCGCAACAAGGGACATCACTCAAACATTATAAGACTAATACAAGAAGAGTGAGTTCCCCTCAAAATAAAGCTCAATATATTACAAAAGAGTTAATCGACAAGAAAATATTCCGACGTGATATGGTTAATGGACATGAAAATATTCAATCGTGAAACGGTTAATGGACAAGAAAATATTCAGACGTGAAAGAGTTAATGGACAAGAAAATATTCAGACGTGATAGGGTTAATCGACAAGAAAATATTCAGACATGAAAGGGTTAATGAACAAGAAAATATTCAGACGCTATAGGGTTAATGGACATGAAAATATTCAGACGTGATAGGGTTAATCGACAAGAAAATATTCAGAAGGGTTAATGAACAAGAATAGTTAGCATGAAAGTATTCAGGCTTGACAAGAATAATGAACAAGAAATTATTTAGGCATGACAAGGTTAATGAACTAGAAAATATTCTTGCGTGGTAACGTTAATGAGCAATAAAATAATCAGGCGTGACAAGGTTAACGAACAGGAACAATTTTTGATGCGATAATGAACAAACACAAATACTCACTCATGACAAGATGTGTTTGTGAACAAAAATATATAGATCCTACAAGGCCAGGAGATAAATGGTTTGAGACAATGAAGAAGAGATGTGGAGAAGAGCACTTGTTGTATTTGTTTACTATATTATAGGTATTGCAGCCGTCACGGCTAGGAATCGCTCTAGCTAAATTGATTGAAAAGCTAACCTAAGGGATGCTGTCATTTTCTACAACACAATATGTTCATTAGCTAAGTCAATGTATGTTGATCGGTTTCATTAGCTACGTTACTGAATGTTGACTGGTTTCATAAGTTACGTCACTGTATGTCGATCGGTTTCATAAGTTAGCCACTGTATGTTAATTGGTTTCATGAACTACGCCCCTGCAAATCAAAGCGATGCATATCTCCAGTAAAAACAATACCTCGCTACACCATTAAACACGTACAATGAAGCGTTTGTGTCCGACCACCACGCTAAACCTTTCCCTAGCTACGCCACGCGACGATAATCTCAAAGCGAAATAACAACGCGTTGCTATGGCTCTATCCCATACACGCTATATCCGGCCTTGTGCGCATGTCAGAGGAATAGATCAAATGGACCGGAAATTTCGTAGCCTGTACACTGATTGTAATTTACCCAGACGACAATAAAATGGATGCATTCTGAGTTGAGTTAAAATTATTTTTTATGTTTCTGATTTTTTTTTTCAATTAGATCTAAACGCTATTTAAAACTAGAGTCTAGAATATATGACGGACGAGGGAAATTTTCTCTGTTTTGAAAAAAAAACTGAATATGTGTAAATTCTACACTTAGAAGCTCTGGTCCTCATTGTTCTATAATGGGAAATACACGGCAATGTTTGACTAATGGTAGCTTCGATCTAAAGTGCACGGTTCGAAGGAACGGGCCATTCAATTTGCCAATCAATACTTTTTAATTATTCTTTCTTGCGCTTACTACTCTACTGACTTTGGCCAAGATTTATAATCGAATATTTGGTATCGCCGAAAAGGTTGCAATTTTAGATCTGAATTATGACAAGCTGGCATCGAGTTTCTAACACCAGCGATACTGTTGGTATGATATTTTTATGGGTGAGGCTGGCTAGATCTATTTTAAATTATATTATACTAGGATGTTGGGAAGGGGAACAAAATTATGTTACATAATGAATTAATGACAGCACAACGTAATACACATTCCTGTTCCTGGTAATGCCATACCTCCCCCTCCCCTTTTGTTTCCGTACCTCCATCTTGATTAAGTGCTTATTTCCTACGATAAACCAGGCATGCGATGCAAGTTCTGCAATATCAGAAGACCGTATGGCGCTATCGACCAGGATTTTTATTTATGGTTGCCTCAGTCCAGAGAAAAGTGGGTGGCCTTGATCCGGGGGGGGGGGGGGAGGGGGAGGGGGGGGGGGTGTCACACAATGTTTTTCCCTTCCCTCCCCAGTTCCCACCTACCTTTGTAACGTGCCATTACAAATCATCAGAAAAGCCATTTAAAACTGACATCCTCCCCCCACCCCCACTCAAACTAAATATATTTTACCATTCAGAATTACACGATAAATGTTGGATGGAAAATACCCCCTCCTCCCGCACTTAAAAGCACATGGTCCCCCCACCCCCCCCCCCACCCCCCCCCCCCCCCCCCCCCCACAGGTGTGTGACGTCATGTATGGACTAAGCCTTATAAGGACATGGGGTAGACTTTAGAGGGAAGCCTTAGGTCCACACCACAGCCATCGGCACTGTCAACCCTGAACTGTAATTGCTTCCTATAGAGATGGGTTTTTTTTACAGCAGGTAGTGGTAAGAGTGGTGGTGTGGTGGTAATACTGAGCGTGGTGGTGGCCCGGGGGTGGACTGGCTGTGTCCAGTAGGCCCGGGATATTTTAATAGTGGCCCACAAACCCAGGTAAATATTTTCATTGTGCAATTTTTCCCCCCATCAAAGCTTGATGATCATCCTCAGCTTGATGGAACTTCACGCGAATAATTAGGGTTTTTTTTTTATAATTAAAATACCATTCGGCGAGGGGGGGGGGGGGTCGAAATTCGGGATTTTTCTCACCTGGGGCCCATCGGAATTTTTCCCGGTGGACATGGGGGCCAGTTTCTGATGATGATAGAGTTAGATGATAGACCAGGTCTGACTGGATACAGTTGGGTATACCACCCACACACCATGACAAGCACCTACACCTACACAAACGCCTACACTAACGCCCACACAAACACCCACACAAACACCTTGACAAGCACCTACACCTACACAAACGCCTACACTAACGCCTACACTAACGCCTACACTAACGCCCACACAAACACCCACACAAACACCTTGACAAGCACCTACACTACACAAACGCCTACACAAACACCTACACTACACAAACGCCTACACATACACTACACAAACACCTACACAACGCCTACCTCTTTCCAATCGGTTCCAATAACCAGCTTCCCATCTTTGATCTTCTCCACCCAATCTGTCAACAGAAAGCAGGTGGAGTAGAGTGAGACCTGTGAATATTTCCTTTACCGCCCACTAACTATTAGACCCAAAAAAATTGATATATTGATTTGCATTAAACTACCTTTAGCCATACCCCCTACCCAGAGGCGTAGCGAAGGGGGGGGGGGGGGGCGGGGGAACATGTCCCCGGGCGTCGACCTTAGAGGGCGCCAACCATTAGGGGGCGTCAAAATGGGTTGGAAAAACAAAGCTGCATTTTTGCATTATAGTTTGTAGGGGGGGGGGCGCCAAATTGAAAGTTTGTCCCCGGGCGCCGGAAAGGGTCGCTACGCCTTTGCCCCCACCTCAACACTCCCCGCCCCATTGTCAATTTTGGTCCCTCCTGTTTTAATTGTTCAACCAATTCAATCAAAACCTCCAAGCCAGACTTTCCAGGAAAATAGACCAAATGATTGGTAGAACCAATCGTGTTCAGTCTTGAAAACGAAACCACAATCCCGACCCCGGACGGCTAATAAATCATACATTGAACAGATAAGATTAGTACAGACATAACTCTCAGCGATTAAAAAACAATTTAAGTTTGTTGTGCATAGTGACAATTCAGCGGTTTGTGGCTTGATCCCCCTGCTATCGATTCAATGTCGTAAATAAATCCATAACAGCTTGGACTGATAAGGCTATGTTTTGTTTTCGGCCGCTGGTTCCCGGAAGTCGACGTGCAAGGACTTGTTTTATTGGTTGGAATGGTCACGTGGCACCGCCCCACGCAATGCTTGCTAGGAGGGAAACGTGACGTTCGCTTGATTTAATCGTATTTTATTATTTCTCTACTGCAAGAGGTGCGCATTGCGCATGGGCGTTTAACTGCAGGTGGGGGTCAAAAGGGATCAGCTGACCCTCCGACACACAGCCCCCCCCCCCACCTACCCCCCACCTTTTGTAAAAATATTCAGAACGTTCTTAAAATTGTATTATCGTTTGATTTATAGATTACAATTAGAGAATACTTCCACGTGTTTTGCAATATTTTTTGTAGTTCAATTGTTTATAAGCAGTAGCGTAGCGGGGGGGGGGGGGGGGGGGAAGAGAGAGACATATGAGGGGGGTGCAAATCGAAAGTTTGAGGGGGGGGGGTGCAAATCGAAATGTTGGGGGGGGGGGGGGCTTCAAATCGAAATGTTGAGGGGGGGTGCAAATCGAAAAGTTTGTCCCCGGGCGCCGGGAAGGGTCGCTACGTCTCTGTTTATAAGATGAATACACGTTATAGATAATTTTTTTTAAAAAAAAACTGCAAGTAGACTACATGTTAAGGATTATCTGCTTGTATTCATTACATTGCATCGGGGTTGTGGTGAGGTTAGGGGACAGTAATCGATTATTGTAATGTATTCGATAATTGTTTCGTAAAAAAACCTGTACAATGTCTGTAGAATGAGATTGCAATTCAATATTTAGAGTATAAAGAAAATGTTATATATCGCCATGACCATTGGTTAGGGTTAGGGAGGGGTGGATTTGACTATTCCACTTAATATGTTATTTTCTCTTACAAAATTTTATTTATATGTGAGGTTGGATGGAGGGGGCGATTGGTAGCTCATCTTAAACTGTGTTCAGTTAATATGTCATAGAAAGATATATATATATATATATATATATATATATATATATATATATATATATATATATATATATATATATATATATATATATATATATATATATATATATATATATATATATATATATATTTGCGTGTTGCTAGATCCAAAACTAGGCAATGACGAATCCAGTTTTGTCTTTTCATTAATAAAAAAAAAAACTGTTGACTCACCGAAAGGAAAAGGTCCGGGCAATGACGTGTCCACAATGCTCTGCGCCAGGTCGTAGAAGACCCCAATAGCCCCTAGGTCAGTTCCAGCCTCGGCCTTGTATGTGATGTCATCGTCTAGAGGTGCGTAGGTGATGTTGCTGTCCTTATCCGCGGTGTTGCCGATGGCGTCGGAAAGTGTTTCCGGGTCGAGTATAGACACGTCGACGGCTGCAGTTATCACACACACTGCTAGTGACAACAACAAAGTAGTCACAGTCTTCCAACTAGTCATTGTTGTTTTTTTTAGTAGAGTGGCATATAAATTCGTTTATGACAACTTGCACAGTAAAATCCTACACTGCGTTATCTTGGTAAACTTTCACCCTTTGAGTTCAGCTTTCGTCGTCACTAAAACCTTTGGAATGAACAAAAGTGTTAAAAATCTTATCCGCCAATAACTGCTTTGTAAACTATGAAAAAATACAGTTTAAAAAGCATCTTATCTGTCAACATATAGGCCTACGATGTAAAAATTTGACATTGAATAAGAAGAATAAATTTTTAAAAACATCAAATGTGTCATTACAATGTAAGCTACAAAAAATACATTTTAAAACACATCTAATCTGTCAACGTTTACAATGCAAACTGAGGAATACATTTTATAAAAACATGTCATTTGACATTTACTTTGTATACTGTAAAGAATATTTTTAAGAACATCTAATCTGAAAAGATTTCCTACCTAAACTATGAAAACACGTTTTAAAAAAAAACCAGACGAGAGATAATCCACTGTGAAGATATGTTTTTTTTATTCCACTTGATAGTTACGCTACTGCTTATCTGAAAGTTTGAGGCTATGGGTCTACTGCGGTACAGTGTTCGCACGATTCTTGTCAACGCGAGATCTATCGATTGTAGCAGAACCTCCTTGTAATTACGTGACACGTGGGGCTTAATTACAATTGTAAGAAAATTAAATATACAGGGCGCAGCCGACCTAGCTTGAACAATGGAAGCGTGTCGTCTGCTCCTAGACTAGCAGTTCAGCCAAGCATGTCGAGTTTTTTTTTTTTTTTTTGGAAAAACAAAACAAGTCTTTTCAACACAATGGTAACAACAGTCAGTGTTCAATATAATGTTGTTTGTCGCGTTTAAAGTTCAGGCATTACACTATTAACAAAACGGGTTTTTAAATCTTGTAATACTTATAATGTAGGATTATACCCGTATAATTAAAGCTCGATGTAAGTGATATAGATCTAGGTCTAACAGTCTAACTTATACTTGATGTATGTTAAGTACGTCTAATTTAATATCGATGAACTTTATATAGATCTATTATACGCGTATACACTTATTAATATTCCTGGTATATCATAAATTAATACGGGTATAATTTAAACAAATTAATAAGGTATATTTTAATAAAATGTTTTTTTTTAAGTGATTCATAGGGGGTCGACGTGGTCGAGTCGGTAAAGCTCATGGTTGCTAAACCGAAAAGTCTCGAGTTCTAACCCTCGGGCAGATAAGGCTCGATAGCTGGGGACAGCCACTCCAAAATCAAACAACTGCTGCCTTGTAGTTTGTTCTTGGTTGGACAAAGGCTATGGAAGCAAATCCAAAAAGAAAAGCAGGCTGAAATCGGAGTCAGATAAGGCTCGATCCCTCCCAACACTAAAAATTAAGAACGAAGAAGAAGAAGAAGTGATGCATGCTTTAGCAATGGTGTATGCTGATGTGGTGAGGATTGTGCCAAACATAGTGATACTATTCTCGTAGTAAGGGGTCGACCTGGTGGGGTCGGTAACTCATGTTTGCTAAACGAAAGAAGGCTCGTTATCCAGGGAGAGCAACACATCTAGGAAAGACAGTGCCAAAATTAAACAACTGCTGCCTTGTATGTCAAAGGCTATAGAAGCAAATCCAGAAAGAAAAGCAGGCTGAAACCGGAGTCAACGGTCTACATGACACGTAATACTTGAGGAAATCCCAACATTAAAATTATAAACGAAGAAGAGATTCCTTTAATGATGAGATTAATGATGCGGCTAAAAAGTGTGCAGTAATAAGGGTATGATATTCGGTAGCTGATTTGTGGGTGGTAGTAAAAAGCTATGAGTGGGTGTGTGAATAAGGTTATGTTATATGGTCATAGGATTGTGACTGTGTAGGTGTATGAACTGGGATTATGTACAATACCTAATGTTATGTTATATGGTTGTAAGATTGTGACTTTGTAGGTGTATGAACTGAGTTTATGTACAAGACCGTATGTTAAATTGTCTTATGTGTGTGCTTGTGTAGGTGTATGAACTGGGATAATGTACAAGACCTTATGTTGTATAGTCGTAGGATTGTGTCTGTGTAGGTGTATGAACTGAGAATATGTACAATACCTCATGTTATGTTATATGGTAGTAGGATTGTGTCTGTGTAGGTGTATGAACTGAGTTTATGTATCAGACATAATGTTATGTTATATGATCGTATGTTTGTGCTTGTGTAGGTGTATGAACTGAGATCATGTACAAGACCTAATGTTATGTTGTATGGTTGTAGGATTGTGTCTGTGTAGTGGGCAAGAGAGTCAAGTTACCATACACAAAATCAGATCGATGACACCCTAGGCCTGGTCATACTTGACTGGGTAAGTAGGTAGGTTTTTGTTTTACCGAACCGTGTCGGCGCTTTATGTTTTGTCAATCAGCTGGTTTTAATTACTCTAGGAGTGCTATGTTTTAACTGTTGACGTCACGAGTATTGACAGAAATATGAGAACTGTGGTAAAGAATTTGTCATTTTCGTGAAGAACATGCAGTCATGCATGCTGCATAAGTCATGATTGCAAAATACTGTCGTGTCTACAGCTTAAATCATGTCTGTCATACAGTAATGTGTACAACATACAGTCATGTGTACAAAAAGTCATGGCTACAACAAAAAGTCATGTCTACAACATAAAGTCATGCCTACAACAAAGTCATGTACACATAAAGTCATGTCTACAACATACAGTCATGTCTACAACATACAGTCATGTCTACTACATAAAGTCATGTCTACAACATAAAGTCATGTCTGCAACATAAAGTCATTTCTACAACATAAAGTCATGTTTACAACATAAAGTCATGTTTACAACATACAGTCATGTCTACAACATACAGTCATGTCTACAACATAAAGTCATGCACAACATAAAGTCATGTCTACAACAAAAAGTCATGTCTACAACATAAAGTCATGTCTACAACATAAAGTCATGTCTACAACATAAAGTCCTGTACAACATAAAGTCATGTGTACAACATAAAGTCATGTGTACAACATAAAGTCATGTCTACAACATACAGTCATGTCTACAACATAAAGTCATGTCTACAACATAAAGTCATGTCTACAACATACAGTCATGTCTACAACATACAGTCATGTCTACATAAAGTCACGTCTACAGCATAAAGTCATGTCAACAACATAAAGTCATGTCTACAACATACAGTCATGTCTACAACAAAGTCATATACAACATAAAGTCATGTCTACATAAAGTCATGTACAACATAAAGTCATGTCTACATAAAGTCATGTCAACAACATAAAGTCATGTCTACAACATAAAGTCATGTCTACAACATAAAGTCATGTACACATAAAGTCATGTACACATAAAGTCATGTACAACATAAAGTCATGTCTACATAAAGTCATGTCTACATAAAGTCATGTACAACATAAAGTCATGTCTACATAAAGTCACGTCTACAACATAAAGTCACGTCAACAACATAAAGTCATGTCTACAACATAAAGTCATGTCAACAACATAAAGTCATGTCTACATAAAGTCATGTACAACATAAAGTCATGTCTACATAAAGTCACGTCTACAACATAAAGTCATGTCTACAACATACAGTCATGTCTACAACAAAGTCATGTACACATAAAGTCATGTACACATAAAGTCATGTACAACATAAAGTCACGTCTACAACATAAAGTCACGTCTACACTGATGTGTTGTATAGTATTGTCCCCATGTGTTCAGTAGTCCCAGATTCAACAAGCTAACATATGGCACACTGGGTTAAAGCTATTATGTTACTTTATCATCTTATCCCTTTTGTGCCCAAGACACCTTTGGACTGCTATACCGTAGTGCCATCATTCGTCCTTCATTGTAATCAAAGTGTTCACATTTTAGATTGATGTATTACATTCCGACCAACTCTATAGCCAAACATAAGAAATCAGACACAGAAGGATTATCCTGATTGTGTCTAGGATTGTATGATTGATACCAACACAATCCAAGGGGATAATTAAGTTCAGGTGTTCAATTTCAAGGAGAAATGTCTTTTGAAAATATATTGCAGTGTGTGTTTGTTTTTTTCCTTGAAATCTTATATTTTAGAAATGCACACCTATTTCTTTGTTCTATTTTTTAATGCTGGGTGGGTGGGGAAGGGGGGCGAGACGGGGAAGGAAAGTGCGACCCCAAACCTTCTAGGCTATAGTTTAGTTAATTGGTAAATTCGAAACTGGAGAGAAAAAAATTACTGCTTGTCCATAATAGATCAATGGAATATAGGTTTTTTTAAAAATATGGGAGTGGAGATTCGAAGGTTTAAATCCTAAATTACACGTCAACCGGATATAAAGTTTCGCGAAAATAGACGTCCCGCACGTTTGCTACCCCCTGTTTCGTTTATTTTTTTTTTCTTCTTCAACTACCACTAAATCAACCAGGCAAAATCGTGCAGGCCGCGCGGCCAACTTCAATGTCGGCCTCGATCTGGTGACGGTAACGATTTCGTCAGGCCGCCATTCAAGCGAAGCTTATTGATTGGTTGGTTTGATTTCAGCGGCTCAAGTTGTCAAGGTCACATAGCATGTGCGACCTAAATACTTGACATGCATCCCCCCCCCCACCATCCCCCGGGCAGGCATCACAGCACAGGTTCTCAGCCTGCAACACACGGACCTGTTGGATGGGGGGGGGGGGGGCTTAGCCTGGAAGTACACTCATAGCTGGAGTCAGAACCTTACTTATTTCTTTAAATCTCAGCAGGACATATAGTGCTGTATTTTTTCTAGGATTTCTACCCTAACCCGGACCTAAACATAACACAGACCCTAGTTTAACCAGTGTTTCTTCCAGACTTTTTTCTCCGGGGGGGCACTTGAAATTTTCGGGGGGCGGTAGACTTTCTTCGGGGGGGGGGGGGACGACTCTGTTAAAAGTATATATTTTCTATATAAATTATATAAATTTATTTTCGTTCGGGGGGCGGTAAAAAAATTTCGGGGGGTCTCCCCCCCCCCCCCCCGAAGAGATGCCTGGAAGAAACTCTGAGTTTAACTCTGGCCTCAAACAGCGACACCGGCGGGGGAGGGTGTGGGGGGAGGGGAGGTTGTACCCGAGACATCTATTATTCCTTCAGTTTGTTCTTCACATCCGGTAAACTCTGGCCTAAGGAGGATAAGATTCTTGGCAAAAAAAACTCAAGAAATTAAATATTTGTAACGTCTCTCTCTTACTTCATTCAAGCAGTTTAACTTTTCCTCATTTTTAAAATGAAGACTTATTTTATTTGAAGTGTGTATGACGGAAAGGGAAGAAATAATTTGACGAGACCATACAATTTTTAGGAAACCAAAGAGAAACCTAAGGCGATGTTATATGATGCGAACTTTAATACACTGTAATGGATTTAAGACATAATGCACTATAACAGCGTTCTTTATTAAGAGAAATCGAATTTTAATTTGTGTTCTTAATTAGTAAGCGTGAGTTATAACAAATTGCTCTAATTTTGATCTAAAAATAGCAACAAAAACTAGTTTTGAACAGAACCAAGGTTTTTTTTTTTTTAAAAACTAAACATTAGCCTCCTTTCCTTTCAAGATCAGCAGATTATTGATTTATTATGAGTAGTTGATTAATTAAAAAAAACCTATACGATCTAAAAAGAATCTTTTTTTTTAATTGATCGCGTCTCTTTAACAATTTTACCGGCGTTCTTTCTTAAGTGAGACAGGACTGTAGATGTGTATTGTTAAATACACATGATCAAAATATATCTAAATATATCTAACAAAGACATTTTAAAAAGTGTAAATATTCGCGTTTTGTTATACAAGACATCGCTCTAATGTTAGTGTGTTTACCGCAGAGGCGTATCGACCCTTCCCGGGGACAAACTTTCAATTTGGCGCCCACCTCGAGATCAACCTCTTAATTTTCGATTTACACCCCCCTCAAACTTTAGATTTGCACACCCCCTTCATATATATTTTATATTTATAAAGCAAAAATGCAGCTAAAATGAGATTTTAATTTGTTTTTCCTACCCATTTTGGCGCCCCCTAAGGTCGGCGCCCGGGGACATATGTACCCCCCCCCCCCCGCCCTCCCCTCGCTACGCCTCTGGTTTACCGCTGATTGTGGGTCTCAAATTTCAGTTAATTGTCTCTCGCGAGCGTTGTTGAAAATATCGATTTTTTAAAATGACGTTTTGTTTTTAGGTCAGTTAACCGTTTGATCATATCTCCTAACGGTGTTGATTTCCTTACAGACTGGCTTCGTACACGGGTGGAGGTCCCGAGTTTATGCCAATTCTTGTTCGATGTATCGACAATGTTCAGGTCATAGTTCATAGGTCACTGAATGAACATGAGTCCAGCCAGACCTAACAAGCGCCTGGCATAAGTTAATGAGTTAATGGCCTGGTCTATTATTAGTTGAGATTGTCAGGTGGAGGGAGTAGCAATGTTTCTTTCGGGCATTTCTTCAGGTGCCCCCCCCCCCCCCCCCCCCCCTCTTTCTCCGTCCACCACCCACCTTGAAGAAATAGAAAACATATAACATATAAAAAATCTATTCTTTAACCAGTTTCCCACCCCCTCACTCCAGAAATGTTCAAACAACCCCCACTAGGAGTTTCAAGAGCTACATCATATCAGAGCATCGCAAATGGGGGTACCCTGAGAAATGGGGAAGGATAACATCGTGAGGAAAGTTCTAGTCTGGAGCCCCAGGGGAAGAGGAAAGTAGGGCGGCAAAGGAAATCCTGGAGAAGAACAGTAGAAGAAGAAGCAAAGGCTGTCGGACTTTCGCGGGCACAAATAAAGAGAGCTGCCCACAACTAGTCAAAGTAGAGAGGTGTGGCTGCAGCTATATGCTCCCAAGGGACCACAAAGGAATGTCAAGTCGACATCATATCATAGCATTGTGTGTCTATATGTGTGGTATAAGCCATCTGACACGGGGGGGGTGGGGTATGACTAAAATGTTGCATACTGGTTCGTCTAGTTTCGATTTCCATTTAGTCGACTTTTTATTTCATCTATTCAGGTCTAATCCGGGCTTAGTGGGGAATGTTAAAACTTTAATAAAAATAAGCTTAAACTATAAATGCAATAGTTTGGAATTTTGCGATTTATATGAATGTTTTATTTTTTTTTTAAAGTGAAAAAAAGAAAGAAATGAAAGAAGAAAAATAATTTGAAAACTCAGATAAGCAGTTTTGGTTATAAGCAAAAATGTTTAAAATAGCTAATCTACCTTAACAGTCTCAAACAGATTATCAAACTGACCAGTCGAGCACTCTCTAAGTGTCCACTGACCTTCGCTGTAATGTCACCCCAACTAAACAGAATCCTCTTAAGTGCCGATCTACCTACGCTGACCATGAATGTCCAGACACTTCAGTTAATCCTGCTTGTAAAACTAACCCATGTTGTCCACTGTTCAAGTGTCTTTGTTCTAGTGTTGTCCAGTCATTAAACCGTCCCATAATTTCTACATCAACTTAAGCTGGACCTGACCACACAGCAAACATTATGTCGAGACGACGGACTTCATCTTAGTGGTAGACGTGATTTCCTCCAACACAATTAAGTATTACGTCAACTTCTTATGCGCCTTAAAGGCCGTTGACTCCGATTTCAGCCTGCTTTTCTTTTTGGATTTGCTTCCATAGCCTTTGTCCAACCTAGAACAAACTTATAGGCAGTAGTTGTTTGATTTTGAAGTTGTGTCTCCTAGAAGAGTGGCTGTTCTCAGCTATAAAACCTCATCTGCCCGGGGGATCGAACTTGGACTTTTCGGTTTAGCAATCATAAGCTTTACCGACCCTACTAAGGTGACCCACAAATGACGGACTGATAGACTGGGATGTTGACAATATGCACCTGTATCCGTGACTGGTTAGAATAGCGGGTTTCAATTTTAATACAACATATTGTATGCTTTATATGTGGTGGGAATTGAAAGGGGTGTGGACTACCTTGTAAAAAGGATAGTTACATTCTTTCTGAAATACCAATACCATTAGGGTGTGTTAGTGGGATAGGCAGGGTGATGTGTAGTGATTGGTAGCTAGGGTGTGATGTAGTTGGTAGATGGTGTTGTGATGAGTAGATGATGTACTGGGTATGTGGTGTGTATAGTAGTGTTTGGTTATAAGCAGTAAAATATAGGTTGGCGGTGTGTTTGATGTGTACTGAACTGTAGCTGATGTGTACTGATGGGTAGATGGTGTGTACAGATGGGTAGCTGATGTGTACAGATGGGTAGCTGATGTGTACAGATGGGTAGCTGATGTGTACTGATGGGTAGCTGATGTGTACTGATGGGTAGCTGATGTGTACTGATGGGTAGCTGATGTGTACTGATGGGTAGCTGATGTGTACTGATGGGTAGCTGATGTGTACAGATGGGTAGCTGATGTGTACTGATGTGTACAGATGGGTAGCTGGTGTGTACAGATGGGTAGCTGATGTGTACAGATGGGTAGCTGATGTGTACAGATGGGTAGCTGATGTGTACAGATGGGTAGATGGTGTGTACTGATGGTTAGTTGATGTGCTATGAAGCGATGTGCAATCTGATATAGAGTGCTGGTAAGCTAGAGAGTAATGTTTAGCTAAGTCTTTAGTCGTAGGTTGCCTAGTGACTAGTGAATTGTGGGTTGTCTCCCCATATGTTGCTAAATGCGACCCAGATTTTCAAAATTTCACTTTCGATTTAAACAAAACATAAAACGATAGTCCAGGATTTCCACATACAAAAAGAAGGGAAAAAAATCCGCTCTTTCACAGGTCAAGAGATTTTCTAGGAACTCGACTTATTGTTAAAAAACGCATTTAATGTAACATCTGCCCAACATTCTAAGTTTAGTCAAGCGCGTGCAATGAAATCGCGTGTGTGCTGTATCATAATACATATCGTCTGCAGACGTGACTGACAGACAGGGACGTAACTCAATGACGCACACGTCAATCTAAATCGAAAGGGGAGATAATTCAAATCCTTTTACACTCAAGTTACCTACCTTTATTTTTTCTTATCTCTCTACCATTGTTGTCCTTCATTAAAGTTGACTCTAAATTCTTCCCTCCCCTTTCCCCATGTTGAATAGTAAATACATAGGGGGGGGGGAGGTTTGTTTGGAAATTCAATTACTTTTGGAGCCACAGTTTTAAAAGGAAACGCAAGGTTTTAATTATATTTAAAAACGAGCTTGCTCGTAAGTTAAACAATCAAACACTATACGTAATATATTTTTAAAATACATTATTTTATTTTAATATGCGTATTCAGATGTTGAAAATGGACATCAGTAATACAATACGTATATTTTTTATCACCATACATCCACCCTGCATATCTTTACCCAAGGTCACTCCAAAATTCAGATTTTACTTCCGGGTAGAGATTTGTGAAACCCGAACAGTTTCCGTACCGTACAGGAAACCCCCCATCCCCCCCCCCCCCCCCAATCTCCGCGTTACCTCACGCCGATATCCCTACGTTCATGGACTATTGTTTACATCGGTAAACCTGACCCCGACCGTCTTGTATGCCGATCCTGAATGCACTGAACATCCGTTTTCGCAAAGTTGCCGGTCCATGTTTTACAACTAGCCCACTGTTCGTCGTATCCCTTCTCCTTAACTTATAGGAACCCATGTTTACAATTAGGCTCCACCCCTAATTCGCTGCTTTATCCGACCTCTATCCCCAGCTTTGTTGGACCCCTTGTTTAGTTACCTTAATTCAGTGGTGTAGCGAGGGGAGGGCGGAAGGGGCGGCAGTCCCAGGCACCGACACTTGGGGGACGCCAAACAGGGTAGAGAATGTTTAAAAAGCTTACGCTGAGTTACATTACTAAATTATCCACGGGTGAGATTAAGAAAATAAATTAATACTTGACTTTACGGACTTATTTTATTGTTTATTTTTGTATATCAAATGGGTGACACCTTAATTAAAAGGAAATGAACTGGTTAAATAACCCGACCTTTTCGAAATTAGTAGGCGTTTTTTTTTTTCACCAACGTAAATATCTATATATATAAATTGTAGGGAGGGGCGCAAAATTGGTTGCTCGCCCCCGGACGCCGGAATGGGTCACTGAGCCTTTACCTTAATTGACCTAATTCCACTTGACATAACCAGTTGCTCGACCCCATCAGTTTATTTCTGGCTGTCAAATCGCAATCCATCAGTAGGTCAAGACCTCGGGGATTCTAAATTACTGACTCGACTGACTCCTAGTCCGACTCTTTGATTTCTCCCTGACTCTTTGTTCAACCCCCAACCCCCTACAAAGTTTATATATCTTAAACTCGACACCCCTTGTTCAACCCCCCCCCAACCCCCTCAATCCTCCTCTGAAGTCTATTTATCGTACTCGACTGACCCCTTGTTGGACCCCCCCCCCCCCCCACCCTCGCCACGAAGTCTATCGTAGACTCGACTAAATCAAGGGCCTAATGACACCTCAGACCTGTCTAGATGATCTCGCGCTCATATCGTTAACTTCAACATAAAATATCAAACAGGCCGAGGTGGTGACACCTAGCTTTCTACCTGGTGGTGACACCTACCTTGCTACCTGGTGGTGACACATGGCTTTCTACTTGGTGGTGACACATGGTTTTCTACCTACTGGTGACACCTGGCTTTCTACCTGGTTGTGGCAACTGGCTTTCTACCTGGTGGTGACACCTACCTTTCTACCTGGTGGTGACACCTAGCTTTCTACCTGGTGGTGACACCTACCTTTCTACCTGGTGGTGACACCTAGCTTTCTACCTGGTGGTGACACCTACCTTTCTACCTGGTGGTGACACTTAGCTTTCTACCTAGTGGTGACACCTACCTTTCTACCTACTGGTGACACCTACCTTTCTACCTACTGGTGACACCTACCTTTCTACCTGGTGGTGACACCTAGCTTTTTACATGCTGGTGACACATAGCTTTCTACCTGGTGGTGACACGTACCTTTCTACCTGGTGGTGACACATGGCTTTCTACCTGGTGGTGACACATGGCTTTCTACCTGGTGGTGATACATGGCTTTCTATCTACTGGTGACACCTAGCTTTCCACCAGATTAAAATTTCAATCCTGTGTCAATCATGTCTCTAACGACTTTACCTTTTTTTCAATCAGATCACAATACAACACCCCCCCACACCCCTCCCCTATTTCTCTACCCATACCCTCCCCACCTCTCGATATCACGACGCAATCAATCTCAAATAAAGATCTCCTTTTTTTCTTTAAATCACCTATTGTTTCGTCAGGTTTTTAAAAGAAACAATGAGATATAAAATCTGCTTCAAGTGCCCACCTCCTACAGAGAAAAAGATTTAGAGATTGGAACACTAATGGAAGGACAATGTAATGAGTAGAATCTATATCCTGATATAAATATAACACTACAATGGATTGATGCTATTTATAGTAACAAGGAACGGGGGAGTGGGTGACGCCATTTAGGGGTGGGGGTGACACCCAGACATATAACTGCAATAAAATACATAAATAAACGATTTCACTACGTAGACTAATGAGTACTTAAATACACTTTTAAATAAAATGTGATAACACAAGACGGGAAACGTGTTAATTATAGAAAAATGTGATAACACAAGACGGGAAACGTGTTAATTATAGAAAAATCAATGCCACATCTAGCTGTAAGAAGAACTGACTAAAGATAACAACATCGTTGCCATTAATTTTGCACAGCTACACGCTATCATTTAGAAGAGCGATGTGGGGGTGGGGTGAGGGTTATGACATCAACACGATACCAATTTTACAGGGCGATGCACGTTTAGTTGAGTAGCTCTAATCACAGATACGTCATTGATACGTCATTCACCAGACATGGTGGGAAGGGGGGGGGGGGAAGCTATATGGAATCTTTTATTGATAAAACAGCGAGGTTTTTTTCCATATGAATGATTAACTGCTGCAGTTAAATAGCATGGTGTGGAGACTGGTGGGTGGCAAAGAAAAAAAGACGCCATACTGTGAATGCAATGTTTCATACTGGTGGACTTATTAATATATCGTGCATAGAATGAAGCCACAAGACAAAACTGGAAAAAAAAGGTATGGGGAGGGGGTGGGTGTGGCAGATCTAATTTGACAGAGCAAACGATGTCATTCCTGGCAAAAATGTCCCTTATATGTCGAGGGGCCGCAGAAACAGGTTAACTCTACTTCACCTGCCCTATTGACCACTGGGTCCCGAAATGTTTACGTGACTGCCAGGTACAAAGAAAATAAATTCCCTCCTCTGCATGTCGACATCCCACTATGGGTGTTCCTGACCACGCTCCAATTACTTTTTATTCCCTCCAAGTAATCAAATCTAAAAATATATTTGAGTGAGTAGACCTCTATAAATAGTTCATTGATGACGATCATAGTCAAACACTCAGTGCTCCAAATCGTCAACTTATAATTTGATACTTGGTCTTGATTGATAGAGGAGGGAGAAAGTGTATGTGTGTAAATATATGTGTGTGAGAGAGTGTATTCATGTGTGTGTAAGGGTGAGGGAGGGGGTTGACACCAATAAAATCTGTTAATTGTCTTGTTGACGTTGCTTAAAAAACTACGCCTATTGCTTGATACTGTCGTATTGTTTTGTGGCGCGTGAAATATGACAGGATTGAAAGGGCTGTTTTTATTTTCATAATGAAACTTACAGAAACAGCAGAGGTTACTTAGTGTACCGTGCATCTCTACATACAACATACCAACCCATGAGGTATAAGTGTACCCCTACATACAACATACCAACCCATGAGGTATAAGTATACCCATGCATACAACATACAAACCCATGAGGTATAAGTGCGCCCCTACATACATCATACCAACCCATTAGGTATAAGTGCGCCCCTACATACATCATACCAACCCATGAGGTATAAGTATACCCATGCATATAACATACAAACCAATGTGGTATAAGAGCGCCCCTACATACAGCATACCAACCCATGAGGTATAAGTATACCCATGCATACACAAAGGTAGAAGTGTACCCCTACATACAACATATCATCCCATTAGGTATAAGTGTACCCCTACATACAACATACCAACCCATGAGGTAGAAGTGTACCCCTACAATACAACATACCAACCCATGAAATAAAACATGTCATAAACTTTAATACACTTATCTCTAGACTATATGGGCCAGTATCGCCTACCATCTCTAGACTATATGGGCCAGTATCGCCTACCATCTCTAGACTATATGGGCCAGTATCGCCTGTCATATCTAGACTATATGGGCCAGTATCGACTACCTTCTCTAGACTATATGGGCCAGTATCGCCTACCATCTCTAGACTATATGGGCCAGTATCGACTACCTTCTCTAGACTATATGGGCCAGTATCGCGTACCATCTCTAGACTATATGGGCCCAGTATCGCCTACCATCTCTAGACTATATGGGCCAGTATCGCCTATCAACTCTAGACTATATGGGCCAGTAATCGCCTACCATCTCTAGACTATATGGGCCAGTATCGCCTATCAACTCTAGACTATATCGGCCAGTATCGCCTATCTTCTCTAAACTATATGGGCCAGTATCGCCTACCAACTCTAGACTATTGGGCCAGTAACGCCCACCTTCTTAAAGAAACGATATTTCGGGGAATAAACAAAAAACCAGTAACTGAAAATGTCTTTCAATTACACGAATGGTTTTGGGATTGTTTTGTTGCTTTGTTAAGGTTAAGACATGAGTTGTTTTGTTGCTTTGTTAAGGTTAAGACATGAGTTACTATAAATAGTGATTGTATGTTTGTTTGTGTGGCATGTTGTCATCGGTGTGTGTTGTGGGGAGAGGGGGGGGGGAAGAAAGGTTGTACACGTATGCTTTGTAAAGTGTTGAAAGATCAACACGTTACAAGGGGCAATCACTCAGACCTTAGGGCATACATCAACGAATGATAGGTTAGGGGGGGGGGGGATGGAACGCTTTAAGTAGATATTAGTCATCCATTAACTTTTTATAGAGGTCACCTCAATCAAATTTATTTTTAGCTGTTATTAATTGAACTTAATTAAATGTAGTGGGGGCGTGGTCACGTGAACCCATAGTGGGATGTCGAGGGGATGAATATAACCTGTTTCCGTGACCTCGACATATAAGGAAACGTGCCGTCAGTTCTAAACCTAGCTGCGTTTACTTTCCTTAACTTGAGTCGGGTACTCATTAATGCTGGGTGGACTCAGGAACGTCTATCGGACAGTGTTTCTTCCAGATTTTTTTTTTGCCGGGGGGCACTTGATAATTTCGGAAGGGCGGTTAACATTTTCCGGGGCGGGGTAGACACTGGTAAAAGTATATATTTTCTAAATAAATTCCATTTCGTTCGGGGGGGAAGGAGGTGGTAGACTTTCTTCGGGGGTACTCTGCCCCCCCCCCCCCCTCTAAGAGATGCCTGGAAGCAACTCTGCTTATAGAGTAGAAACATTCGATACATTCGGATTAGCAATTTCTGGGGTGCGGATTAAGTCGAAGAGATGCTTTTATAATTACTTTACGGAGAGGGGAGTGGACAGTGCCGAGATATGTTTATAGACCATACGAGCCTTTGACGAGACCATCAAACAACCGCTACCCACACACTCACACAACAGCTACCACACATACACAGCAGCTACCCCCCACCAAAAACCACTACAAAAACACACACGCAACAGCTACAAAAAACACACACACAACAGCCACTCCCCACACAAAACAATTACCCCTCCACACAATCAATAGCTCACCCACACAACTACCACACATACACAAACAACAGCCAACCCCACATAAAAAAGCCAAAAGCTACCATACACACACCCGCTAACACCCCCCCCCCCACACACACCAGCTCCCCACACACACATCTACCCTCACAAACACAAAAATACCCCGACATACACACAACAGTGAACTCCCTCCACACACACCAGGGTTAACACCATACAAAACCAAACAGCTACAGAAAACAACAGCTACCCTCCACACAACAGCTACCCCACACACAACAGCTACCCCACACACAACAGCTACCCCACACACAACAGCTACCCCACACACAACAGCTACCCCACACACAACAGCTACCCCACACACAACAGCTAACCCCCTCCCCACACAACAGCTAACCCCCTCCCCACACACCAGGGTTAACCACATACAAAAGCCAAAAATCTACAACACACACCAGTTACCCCCACACACACTCACACTCAACAGCTACCACACACACACCAGCTACCCCCAGACACAGCAGCTACCCCACACACAAACACACACAAACAACAGCTACCCCTCTACACACAACAGCTACCCCCCCCACACAAACACAACCACACACAAACAGCTACCCGAAACACACAACAGCTACCACACACACACACACACACACACACACACAACGACAGCTACCCCTCTACACACAACATCTACGCCCCTCCCACCTTTATCCGCCACACTTAAGGAAGCACTAGGAGATTACATAACTGACGTCTATGACAAGACGTGACACAGGAGATGTAAGCCCTATCTCCTTAACGTGGGACTCCGCTGACAGTGAAGAACAAAACATTCACATAGGGACGTGACCACGAGATGTAAGCCCTATCTCCTTAACGTGGGACTCCGCTGACAGTGTAGAACAAAACATTCACATAGGGGCGTGACCACGAGATGTAAGCCCTATCTCCTTAACGTGGGACTCCGCTGACAGTGTAGAACAAAACATTCACATAGGGGCGTGACGATAAGCCGACACAGCAGTCCCCCGCCCCACACCACACACACCTTGTTACCCATTGTTTCACATTGTTGCGACAAAACATACATACATACATGCATGCATACATGCATACATGCATACATGCATACATGCATACATGCATACATGCATACATGCATACATGCATACATCAATAAAATGTCTAGCGACAAATGCTCGCCGTTAACTTCATTATCGACAACTACTCACTCATTCAATGACCAGGGACAAATTCACACACCATTTAAATACAGTTAAAAATCGCACACCAATAAAATGGCCAGCGACACACATACACACACATATTAAACAGACATATACATCCATCAAACAAAACATAAATGACAGGTAGCGAGAATACACAAGTGAAGCTAGCCTTCACTAGTTATATAAACAAGTTTAGATCATTAAAAAATGTTGGGTTTTTTCTTCTCTTCATTGAGCTTTGTTGACAAATACAACAGTGGGATTAGCTTGACTGGTTATATGCACATCGATACATCATCATACACTACACAGACATGCACACAATACATCACATACTTCCATGAAAATCAATTTCAAAATAATTAAATTTCTAAATAATACATATACACACCCGCTTTTATATATATATATATATATATAATATATATATATATATATATATATATATATATATATATATATATATATATATATATATATATATATATATATATATATATATATATATATATATATATATATATATATATAATGTACTACTGTATATGTTTTACCGATACACTATATATTACGTTGATGCCTAATTTAAGACATAACAATTAATGTACTGCTTTAATTACATGCGTCAACGCGTTACGTAGTAACTTAACTTTTTATTCCAAGCTAATGTATTCATTACCGAAGATATTTATACAATACTATCTATTGATAAATAGGCCTACACTATACGCCGATCGGTACATTATACTACATGATGTAATATATTTTATATAGAGGACAGATGAGACTAGAATAATGAACATTATAATAACGACAAGGGTATATGAGATCAAGTTTATGATCATTCCTGAAATGACAGGTGTATATATATATATATATATATATATATATATATATATATATATATATATATATATATATATATATACGACCTAAAGTTATGAAGATGACTGTAATGACCAGGATTATGAACAGAGAGATGCCGAATTGGCAAGAGGAAGTGATATCATCTAGACACGATTGAACGGACACGTGTGACGTAGGGCCTACCTTTAACAGTTTATTGAATTAACTATTTTACAGCAGTTTAATAGTACTTGTTATTTTCTTAAATAACGACTTTATCGTGTTATGTTTAACTCCTTTCGCAACTTCCTACCATCGGCGTTTGTTCACACCGCTTTTAAACAGTTAATAAAATGATAGACAATAAACACTGTTCTGATTTAACAGAAGAAGAATGCTGTTTACTTTACATAACGAAGTATATGAAGCATGTTTTAAGCCTGCCTTCCGTTGGGTTTTTGTTTAGGTGAGTGTCATATAAATGAGCTTCAGCGAAGCGAGATCAATAAATAAATGAGGTATATCGATTTCTTGACCTCTGTTGGATTCGATTCTCGTTTGGAAACTCCTTCATGCATCAGTTGGGTTTTGGGGGGAGATACTTATCGTTTGGTTGATTACGTTGTTAGTTTCGTTTTGTTTTATTGTTTGGTTTTTTTTTTTTTTTTTTTTTTTTTTTTTTTTTTTCTTTAGAATTGTGAAAGATTTTTACTTTATCACCACATAGACATTGTGCATCCTGTTAGAATAATGCGTGAGTTGTTTGTTATATTTCACATTCTATATATTGAAATGTCACTTTTTTATGTTTACTGATCAAAAAACAACTGTCAGAAATCTGATTAAACTGATTGAATAAAAGACAACTGTCCGTAGGCCGATTGAACAAACGACAATTGTCCGTAGGCCGACTGAACAAAAAAACAACTGTCCGTAGGCTGATTCAACAAAAATATTATATTAATGTAATTACCAACCAGTCAAAATTTCACGCGATCTGAATAAACAAAAAATCAACAACATAAACTCTTCATACACTACTGAAACAGTGAGACTCTACGTCATCTACACATATAAACCATAGAAGGTGTGGGATGAAAAATCAAGGTTGACGGCCGTAATGGACGTTTGATAACCCATTTCATATCAAATAAAACAAAAGTCAGAACAAAAGAACACAACAATATATGATAGGTGTGTGACTCGCTTTTCTGGGGGTAGCATAATAATGATGGAGGGAGGGGGAGCGGCTGGCTAACGTTTTTTAGGGATAGGGGTGAGGGAGAAGGACGCTAACACAAGCTTACATGTAAGAAATAAAAGCATAAATTAATAATGACGTTGGCGTACCTTAATGTACAGTTAAAATATTCCTGTATTCAATCTGTAAAAAATGCTTCCTAAACCTATTTCAATACCGCATGAAACACAGGCTGATGTGCACCATTAGTAAATTACTTTTTTACTGATAAATCCCGGCACAATCATCTTAGCAGCGAAAGTATTTTCTATCGATCACAATTGATTTGTCGTGCTACAAAATCGTTACTTTATGCCAGAACTAATTCGACGGTCTTTCTATAAACAGATGTTGGTTACCTCTCCAAAAATAAAAAAAAAATAAAAATAAAAAAATTCCGGGAAAAAGTATCGTTCACCTAACTTGTTTATCTTTGTAAAAGAAACTTTCTAATTCTCGGAGTAAAAAAACAAAGAGACTTACCTTTATGTTTGTTCCCTGCGTAGCCTTATCTAAGTTCCCACTCTATTGTTCCCTTGTTCCCCCCAAACGTGGCTTTCTTCTTGAGTCGTATGTTGACACTAAACTTACAAGATCCTGTTCACGACAATCGATACCAAAAAAAAATTTCAAACCCACCATACACCGGTCTACATGGCGTTAGCGCGCCACAGTTTGCTTCCTTTTTTTTTTACTGCTAGCCCCGAGTGTGTCACACTTCAGCGCGCGCCCAGCCCACGCGGTGGCGAGTTGCACGCCATGTTGTCATGGCGACGGCCAGGTAACCAATGTTGTTGATTATCTTCTAACGACGACACCGTGCTTTCGGAAAAAGGATCGTGGACATATTGTGTAACACAAAAATGAGACGTTTTTGTACCCACCCCATGTTATATAACCATTGCGGTTTTTTTCAGACATCTAGGAGAGTGGGTGAACACTGCCCCCCCCCCCCCCTCGAGTAAAATATCTGAAAGAAACCCTGTACTTTAGGCCACCACTCCAAAGGTTACAGAGTCTCACATTTCTAGGAATATCCCCCACCCCCTTCCTATTACCCATCCACTTGAGTGTCAAGAAGGGAACTTAATTTTTTTTAATTTTTTAATTTAAAATAGTCAAAATGTATCCAAAAAAATTTGAGAACATCTTTTCTTGTATCTATATTAATAAAGAGGTAAATGCCCCGTTGAGGGAGAAATAATACGGGCGCTAGGTTGATAGTGTTGTCTTTTTCTCTAAATCGAAACCAAAACAAAAATCACCACTTCAACTTCAAATTTAACCGGAAACGAAAATTTTTACTGAAAACGGATTTTTATCCAGAATCGGCATTTTAACCGAATTTAACTTAGATCGGCACGTAGTTACTGCCTATTCATACTAGGTGTTTTTATGATAGAGTATCTGTGACGTCAAAACTGTTGTGTATTTTTTCGGCATTGGCTTTTTAATTCATTGTTTACTGGAGAATCAATGACGTCATATTATTGTATGTACTTTCCCGGCTTTAGACTATTTCCTACTATATGTTCCATGTCACGTTTCGTTTTCCGTAATACTGTGAATGTTTTAACTATGCTTGTGTTTTCTCTATGGTAAAAGCGTCCCCAACAGACAGAGTGACAGAGTGACAGACAGCGACACTATTATTATAGACGAGATAAATGGCCGTTGAGGGAGAAATATAACGAGCGCTAGGTTGATAGTGTTGTCTTTTTTTTTAAACCAAAACCAAAATCACCATTTCAACTTCAAATTTAACCGGAAACGAAAATGCCCTTGAAGACTGGTTTTTATCCTGAAAAAAAGTCTGAAAGAAAAAAACACAGGTTGCATTTGTAGATCATACAGGCTAAAGGTAGACACTACTTCTATAATCTAGTCCCGTTTCCTACTTTTGATCTCCAAATTTCAATCACGCAGGTATTGTTACTTTCATACTTTTTTCCTGGGGTGGGGGTAGGGGCATTTGAAATTTTTGCAGGGACGAATAAAATTCTCCGGGGGGGGGGGGGGGGGGGGGGGGGGCAACACTGGTAAAGTATATATTTTCTAAATAAATTATATTGCGTTCGGGGGTGGAGGTGGAGGGGGCTGGCTTAGGCGCTCTACACCAGGGGGTCTCCAAACTTTTCAGCACGAGGGCCACATTATCTATCAAATATAAGTTCGGGGGCCAGAGTTTCTTTCAGGTATCTCTTCGGGGTGGCGGAGCCCCCCTCCCCCTACCCCGAAGAACGACTCTTAAAGGTACTTTGAAGCACAGGTTGTAATATTAGGAAAGTCTCCCTTAAGCAAATACTTATAAAACCTCACCCGCCCTTATTTGAACTTGTCTCTGAGGAGGTCATTTGCTGGGCAACTGGCCACATTGTCTTCAATGGTATTTGCACCCAATGCTACATTTTTCGATTTGATTTGAATGATTTCTCAGCTACCTCCAACAAACATTTTTTTCCTTGGACAAAACAATTTCCGCGGGCCGGATGAGAGGACCTCGTGTGCCGCATCCGGCCCGCGGGCCGTAGTTTGGAGACCCTTGCTCTACACCAAACTCCGACCAACTTCTGACCGGTCAGCGCTGCTCTATACTCACCTTTATGTTAACGCCTACCCCCAACTCTCTAATTGTTTTTCTAATACCACCCAAGTGTAGACACTTATGTTTCTATGTCTATTTAGTTACGAGTTTCTAATATTTCTATGTGTGCTGAATTGTGTGTTTCCGTTGATTATGTGATAATTCGTCTGTATGTGATTTAGCTATGTGTTGTAAGTTGTACTTCACTTGTGTTAATGTGCGTGTTTCTATTTTTCTTAAGTAATTATCTTGCGTTTATCTAAATACTAATGTGTTTAATTAATTAGTCATCAAATGTGCTATAAAATGAGTCACGGATAGGAAGAGGAAGAGTATTAAGAGAGAAAAAACATGTTAGTTTCTTTCAGTAAAAACCCATATTTTCCCCAAATATTTGTCTATTTTTTGAGGGATAAATACATATATAGTGTTGTCTTTTTCTCTAAACCGAAACAAAAGACAGACAGTATAGGGGGTATCCATAAATGACGTCACGCTTTTTTGGAAAATATTTACCTCCCCCCTCCTCCCCTCCGTCACACATCGTCACAACAAGCTACAGCCCCCCCCCCCCCCTAAAATACTATATTTCTCCAAAACCTAGTCTGAACACTATCAACATAGAGTATTTTAATCAATTCCTATTACAATTTATTATAACAGTTTTCTAAAACGCGTAATAACGGCTCAAATTAGGTTCCTAACATTGGTTTTTTTATAATGCAAAAATGCGACGTCACACCATTTGACCCCCCCCCCCCTCCCCCCACCCCCCTCATCACACACCGTCACAAAATTACGGACATTCTCCACACAATGATGTAAAGCGTCGCTTCATACTTGTCTAATAGGCCTATATAATTGTACATTCTATCATCATTCTTAACCACCGCCTATTTCTTTCCCGTAATTAATAGTGTATCTTTTTTCATGCCATAATATTAAATTACATTACATTATGTAAATGAGCTTTTCAAAGCGTCAGAGTTTTCTGCTAGTGGGGAGACAAGTTAATCTGCCTTCAGACGTGTGCTGCTGTAAACACGATGAATGGAGTTTGGTGCGGAGCTGGTGGCTGTTTAGTTGCGCATTTTAGATGGCATGTAGGATAGTACGTTTTAAGTCTTACAATAACAGTTCCAATTACAATGCGGGTAAGGAGGTGGGGGAGGAGGATTTCGTGTGCACCGCTTCCACGTGATTCATTTTTAAAGGGGTGACATAAATCGAAAAATTGTAAAGATTGGCTGTCAAAATAATGTTTTATCCAGTTCAAACAACAAAATATCAGAAATTGCTAAATTGTTGGAGTGGGAGTGTGTGTGACACCCTCATATACCACACCTGGTGACACCCCCAGTTACTACACCTGGTGACACCAATCAGTTACTACACCTGGTGACATCCTCAGTTACCTCACCTGGTGACACCCTCAGTGACCTCAACTGGTGACACCCACAGTTACCTCACCTGGTGACACCCTCAGTTACTACACCTGGTGACACCCTCAGTTACCTCACCTGGTAACACCCTCAGTTACTACACCTGGTGACACCCTCAGCTACCTCACCTGGTGACACCCTCAGTTACCTCGCCTGGTGACACCCTCAGTTACCTCACCTGGTGACACCCTCAGTTACTTCACCTGGTGACACCCTCAGCTACCTCAACTGGTGACACCCTCAGTTACCTCACCTGGTGACACCCTCAGTTACCTCACCTGGTGACACCCTCAGTTACCTCACCTGGTGACACCCTCAGTTACCTCACCTGGTGACACCCACAGTTACCTCAACTGGTGACACTCTCAGTTACCTCACCTGGTGACACCCTCAGTTACCTCACCTGGTGACACCCTCAGTTACCTCACCTGGTGACACCCTCAGTTACCTCACCTGGTGACACTCTCAGTGACCTCACCTGGTGACACCCTCAGTTACCTCACCTGGTGACACCCTCAGTAGCCTCACCTGGTGACACCCTCAGTTACCTCATCTGGTGACATGCTACACGCATCTGTTTCTACTAACTATATTACTGTTATGCTGTTTATTTTGTGGGGGGGGGGGGGGAGCTGAAAAGCTGACATCTTATGTAATCTGGAATTAGAAAATATGTCCATCGGATTGCAATGCTGTTCCTCCTTACGAGGAGATATTTTTTTAAACGATAGTCTATAAATTGATTTAAAAATGTATGTCTAAATGACATCTATAATTGACATCACTCTCAAAAAGAATTTTTACCTCCCCTCTGCACTTTCACACATCGTCACAAAAAGCCAGATCCCTCCGCTAAAATGACATCACATCTCAGCTTCCCCCCCCCCCCCTTTCAAAATTACATTTTTATTTATATACTTTAAACTGCAATTTCTTTCTAACAATAATTACTTAGGTCAGTCAATAATTGACTATACAGATAACACTTTTGTTACAATTTATATAAAAAAACCTCTCCAGTTTCTAATATAACTTTTTAAACTCAAAAGTGTGTCGTCACACTTTCTAAGCCCCCCCCCCCAACTCATTCACCTCTCGTCACACATGGTCACAAAAGTCCGGATCCCCCCCCCCCCCTTAGAGTATGACGTCGTTAATGGACTACCCCCCCCCCCCAAAGCTTTATATTTTTTTTTATTCCCACCTCCCCAAATTTCCCAGATCGTCCCAAAATATCAGACAACCCCGCCCACCTCGTAAAAAAATAATGTGACACTCCGGCGACCTCCCTCCCCCCTCTCTCTCTCTCTGCCTCACCCCCACCTTAATTGAAACTCCTATGTTGAAACATCTATTTCTTTCAACAACAAATGAACTGGT
>NW_026733303.1:0-50668 GCF_028476545.2 Physella acuta
GCCGTCACGAAATAGTCGTAATGTCGAAAATTACCTTTTTGCCCTGCCTGTTATTACTGTTAAAAAGTCAAGCCATAATTCGAACGAAAAAGAATTGTTTCAGCATTTTTGTATTAGGCCAAATACATAACGTTTCACGTTTCTTAACCCTCCCCTTTCCCGCGTAAAACGTCGTCTCAAAACCAGTTACTCCACCCCTTAAGTGCGTGATGTCATTTATGGTAGATGTCAAGTCCTAACCTCCAATACACATTTTGAACAACCTTTGTTGTCAAAATGTTGATACCAAATATCCAAAATGAGAAATATGGGGTTGTCCATAAACGATGTCACATATGCTATTCTAATGTGACGTCATTTTACGTAGGACTGCAATTTATGACCTATAATGAAGGGATGATCGGGGGGGGGGGGGATGAGTGACGTCAATTATGGAAGACTTCTATAAAGCTGTGCTCAATGAAAATGAGGAACATAAAGCGTTCGTTTTCATGCATACCTTTGCTCACAACGAATGATGATAACTTTGATAACTGTTGCAAGCCTGTTGTCCTAAGCGGTGTTAAACAACCTCAGCACACCATTTCCGCCAAAAAGGGCCTGCCACTAAATGCCTACCGACGAAAATAGGCCGCACTACATTGACTCCGAATGAAATAACTCCTAATAATAAGGTTCAAACCAACTAGCTCCTGGAACGATATTCGACAAGAATCCAAGACAATTATTGACTTGCAGGTAAAATTGGACAAAACAGCAAGTTTCGCGACATGGGGCATAACAAAAAATCAGCCCTTAATACGACAGCAGCTAATGTAAAAAGCCAGAGCTCAGTATAGGCTTGAGTTTAGTATAGAAATAGTGTTAGCAGTGGACGGTGCATTAAGAATACGGCAGTCGGCTAAACGCCCGAGTCCGACGATGTCTGAACATCAAGTTTGTCTTTTATGAAGTGCGGAGCACCTTTTAGAGCTGAGCTTGGAGAGGGGGTCCCTGTTGACACCACCACTATCGCCGCTTATGTCCACATATCAATCACAAGTTTTGCGTGGAGCTTAATGGGCAGACGAAGTTTATAGGTGGGACCGGGAGCCTAAATGCATTTACCGAAGCCGCTGTGTCACGGGCATTTTAGAGCCGAACGTCTCAGGGCAGCATGTTGCAAAAATTAAAAGCACGTGAATTTGTGTAGTAGAGGGAGCACCGCATGCCACTGTAATAAATTAAACACCAATATAATATACCGTACTAAAGTCATTTAGATCTATTCGTCAGACTAAACGTCGCTAAAGTCTCAACGCCATAGAGCCTGTTTTGACTTTTTTTTTAAATTACGCGGTATCTCTTTCTTTAACATTAGCCTAATGACAAATGACGTCACGCACGCCGCGAACTTGGTGACGTTGTGCTAAGTGGGGGGTGAAACGGCGGGGTTGAGAAAAATGACGTATTTCTTTTTTTTAACAGACGAATAAGTGATAGATTCTAATTTTCCTACGAACTATAGGTTGATCTAGTTTTTTTTTTTCTATAGGGAGATATCACTATATAGTGGGTGTTTTTTGTTTTTTTAATAATGGATGGTGGGGAGGGGTAAACATCGACTATTGAACAAATAAAAAAAAACTGATGAAAGCAGAAGGCAAAGAAAAAAAAAACCATGTGGTATTCAGATGTAACTATGTAAAATTTAAAACTATTTTTATAAAGACAATAATCTTAATTCAGAAAAAGTGTAGGCCTAAGACTAATGTCTACAGACAAAATAAACAAATAGGCTTAAATGGATCACCCATAAACAGTGCCGGCGCCAGGTTATTTAAATAATAACAGCCCCCCCCCCCCCACATCTGCAATTTTTTTCATGCCCCCGTATTATCAGAGGCGTAGCGACCCTTCCCGGCGCCCGGGGACAAGCTTTCGATTTGCACCCCCCCTCAAACTTTCAATTTGTTTTTCCAACCCATTTTGGCGCCCGTCCCCCCGTCCCCCCCCCCGCCTACGGACAGCGCCCTAGGCGACAGCCTAGTTCGCCTTATAGGTAGCGCCGGTCCTGTCCATAAATGACGTCATACTTTTTCCGATGAATTCCCTTTCCCCCAATCGTCACTAAAAGCAAGATGATGATTTAATATCATATCGCAGTTCTACTATACCCGAACGCTTAATCACAATTTCTAACGAAAACGAATATATTCTTCATCATTTTTAAAAAAAATATTTTATCCCCTCCCATATTTTGAGTCCAACGTCATTTATGAAGAATATGGACGACCTAATAATTGACAAGTTCATCAGTACAAAAGGGTTTAATAAATGATGGACCTCCCAAAAGCCTTCATTTCAATTGAAATTAAAGATAAGAAGATGGCCCTCTGTCCTACTTATATTAAACAAGACAACTATACGTATTAAACAACAAAGTCAACACAATATACATACGAATAGACATTTGTATCAAGGGAAACTACTCTAAATTTTATTTGGAAAGATGGCCGCTGTTTTTATCTACTAATATTTATCTCAAACACCTAGTTTAAAGTTAGTTTCATGATATTTTAAATTGTTTTGGTCACTGATTGTTATTTTTAATCAAGTATCTGTTATATTTTGTAAAATTTGACTTAAATATACTCATTTAAACAAATATATTCATCAGTTACCTCTCCCGCACATTACTACTGCAGCCGAATTGATTACGCTAAAACGATAGATTACCCAGCTTTGCTCTGGCTCTGGCTTACTCACAAGACTTGACAAGAATGAAGGCTTACTGTTTTTTAGTTATAATTTGGTAGAGTAGAGCATAAAGTTCGGCTGAACTAGGACCCCAAGATATTTGAATAATAATCCCATCACGGATGATTATAGATACAGGTGTCCGTTAATGGAATCTTCTTTAAAAAGGGGTGTTGTTGGGTTGTTAGTAGTATTGTAATCTCGACTAATTTTATGGTTAGAAATTAGGGTTAGGCGTATGGTAGGACCAGGGTTAGGGTTAGGGACAGGGTTAGCATTTACATTAGCCAGCAATGTGTGCATTTAGTTAACTACCAGTAACCTAACACTAACACCCCTTTTTTAAAGAAGATTCCATTATCGGACACCGCTGTAAACATTCTCCCGTTTACACTTGTGAAATGTACAGTATTCATATCTAGAACACAAAACATGCCACAGGATAATTTAATCCTGAAACATCCACATGAAACATATTAATTATACTTTAATGTTCACACCTACATAACATGTCATATTTATAAGCCTACAACTAGGCATTTTGGGAAAATTTACAACATTTTAGCCCTTTTACCTGAACAGTCTGTTTTTTATGCAGCAATCAAAGTGAAAGAAAACTTATGGTAAAATAGTTTATTCCATCCAGTAAATTCATATCATAAACCTTACCTCTAAGCCGATAAGTATAATATCTACTGTTACAGCTACATTAGGCCCTAAATGTAAGGTTTAGGATTAATTTGTATTTTTCAGGAGTTAATATTTTACTTCAGTTTTTAGGAGGGGAAGGGGTGGGAGAATTGCTCAGAAGTGGGTGAGGGATGATTTGTGCAGGTAGTTGTAATACTCTTCTGATGACTTTGACTTATTCCTTTTGAGCCCCAGAGGAGCAAAGGGCTGCAGCCAGCTACACCTCTCCTTTGACTCTCATTCTGAGTCTCCAGTGTTGCCTTTGGCGGCCTACTTTTCTTTTCTCTTGGACGTTCCAACTGTTTTAATGCTTGCCTCGCCAAGTTTTCCTCTTCTCAGGGTATGTTTGATGTCAATAAGCTGTTGCGTTATGGTTCGCTGCAGGTCTTAATTTGACAGTATGTCTAGTTGATATGTCTGGTCAGGTTTTGAGAAAATTCTTTTATATATGCATTTTACAAATGACACTAATTTAGAAAGTATGCTGATTCATTACTAACTTGTTTATAATGAGGAGCAGCAGAAGTTTATTCTTGTAGCATTTGGGCACAGATAAATAAATATTCTTAGCTGAGTCGTCAGGCATAAGACTTCTTCATCGGAAACTTTGTATATGCTATATTTCCAAAAATAAATTCCCCAAATTCACACACTGGCTCCTTTTCCCCGCCAACTGCAACCTTTGCACCCTCTGCACAAAAATTCCAAAGCATTATTCTTATTGAAGTCATTAATTAATACACAGCTTCCCCTACACAGCTGTCAAATTTTAATTTAATTAGCTAATCAGCTAAAACTACATGGGTTTTAGTTTTTTACATAGGTACACCTGAGGCTTACTCAATCTTCAGCTGTAATTATATTATTAAGGCTGAAGACCACATTTCAGTTATAAGAATTTAACCTCTTGCCTATATATGCCTATAGTTATGCCACATGTAAACCCTTACGATTTTGTATGGTAATAGTAATAGTGTTGTTGCAAACCAAGTGATGCTCTTTAGACAGAAAGCTTATATCACCTACATTTTATGTTTTCTGATTACTTAAACTTATTATTCATTAAATATTTCAGCCTCACCAGTTTGATGAGTGCCGCTTTGATGTAAGTGTCAATGACAATGTATGGTACTTGAGAGCATCAACACCTGAAGAAAGACATACCTGGATAGATGCTATAGAATTACACAAGGTAAGAAGTATTGCTAATTTAAAAACATGTACCAGTTTTGTTGCTATAAACTTCTATAAATACTTTTAAAATAAAATCAACCTGCCCTTCTCTTTTCCAAAGATGATTAAAATTTAGGCTCTTTTGTACTATTTGGGTTCAAAACACTTAACAAGGTAAAATAAGTATTGTAAGTGACTGTGTCTATAAACCCATTTTTATTACAGTTGCAATATCCTTATAGCCTAATATTATTGTTTGCTCTAAACATTAATTAAAAGTAACTATCGAGCCATGATCTGATTTAAAACTTCTCCATATTTAATCAAACATTCACTGTAAAGCAATCAAAGTAATAGTAAATATAAATAAAACCAATTTATAAAGTAATTTAAACATTTTCTTCAGTCTGTACAATGTTAATTATATTTGTTTAGTTGCATTAAATTTTATTCAAATTACAATACAACCTTAGGAACCATAGCCTAGTTTTAACTAGACACAACCCATAGCAGGTTAGACTTTATAAAAATCTGCAAGCTTGAGCACCGTAGTTTTAAAAAATGCCAGTCATTAGTATGGAGGTAATAATACATAGACATTTTTGTAATGAAACCAATTATTAGGCTAATGGGAAAAATAATAAAAATAAGGTTTTTTTTTTACTAAATCAAATACATAGATAAATTGATTTTAAAATACAAGCTTTTAAAAGAAAAAATTATAATTTTTCTTGAATGAAAACAGTAAATGAGCTACTTCCAATAGTTTCTAGTAACACAAAGTTATTTCAGTGCTATTACTTTTTATTAAAACTTGCAACTGTTTCTTTTGGCATGTCTTATTTATGTGTGTGTGAAGAATAGAAATATGCTATAACAATGCCAGTATGTTGCAGTATTTGTATATTGAGTTACTAGTACATTGGATTTCAAAACTGGGATTTTCTAACTCAGGAAGGGGAAAAGTCAAGATTTGTCAAATTCTCATTTTCAGTTTTTAGATTGATTACAGTGCTTTCCCAATACTCTGTATATGGGAAAGTAAAAAGTATATGAAAAACTAAGAAGTCTTCTTATTACAGCAGGCAGACTCAAGTTATGGAAGTGAAAATAACTTGCGTCGACATGGATCAATGCTGTCTTTGGCATCAGGTACCAGCATTTCCCAGGCCTCAACTTCATCATTTAAGGTTAGGATTTTTACATGTCTTGCTTTTTGTTACATAATAGTCTGCATTTTTATATGTGGTGTAGTTTTGCAGCTTCTAAAATAGTTCAAAGAAAAAATGTCTAAAGTGAAGTTTCTAAATGCTGTGCTGAATGTGTCTTATTATGTGTCACTATTAAATATCAACTTGTTAGTCTTGCTAACAAAGGTTAACTTTATTGATGTTGTGTACACTACTGAAGAGATTAAAATGACTTGGTAACTTCATAGTTTTTCTAGTCTATCATCGTCATCAATCATTGCTGATAATCAACAATTGTGTTTACATTACAGCGTGGACGGGGGTTAAAAGAAAAGCTGGCTGAAATGGAGACTTTCAGGGATATTTTGTGTCGTCAAATTGACACCTTGCAAAGCTATTTTGACTCTTGTGCATCTGCTGTTACACATGGAGCTGTTCAAGAATGTAACTATATCATTGTGTTACTTCCTGGTTTTCTAACTGACCTCAGTTTAAAGTATTTTTTTTTTAGTTATGAAATTTCTGTCAATATATTTGAAATAAATTTTAGATTAGTTACTCAACTGTTAATGCTTTGTATAATGGAATAAGGGGCAGCAGGTCGAATGGTAGAGCATTAGACTATAAACTTGAAAGTCTCAAATTTTGATTCTAGGCTTGAGTCCATAAGATGTCCCTGAGTTCACCCAACCTGACTAACGTTAATGAAAGTAAAGGCAGCAAGGATACTTTACTTATGTTCATTACATTGAGCTGTAGGATGTTGCTAAAGTTATAAGTGTATAACCTGTGTTCATTTTGTCCAGTTCCTTTTTACAGTTTGTGTTTTAAATAACAGATTCAATGTTTTAAAATGGTTTCAGTATCTGAGCATGATGATATTGATGACGACCTTGACGTACCACACAGTGCCTCTAATCATGATGTACACCATCATCATCGTCTTGAAGGCCTGAGGGGCAAAGATCTTGGTTAGTAATGAAATACTAAAATATTGCCTTGTACTATTATTTACTTGTAAGTTGTATGGAGCATTATATTATTTGATGAGCTTTATAGGTTGAATAGAATGATCTTTCTACTTCTGTTTTAAAGCAGTAACTAAAAGTAATTGATATGTGAATGTTTTAAGGTGGTAATAGTATTCTTGTTGGAATTAAATTCAAAGCTAAATTAAAGAAAAAGATTTCTTTTTGTTTTAGCTTCCATTCTCCAACAACATGGAGGACATGCTGTTGATTTCAAAGGTGAAGCTTTCACATTTAAGGCTACCACTGCTGGCATCATTGCCACCATGTCACACTGTATTGAGCTTATGGGGCAGCGAGAAGAAGCTTGGAAGAAAAGATTAGACAGGGTAAGTAAGAGGGGTGGCTTTGTTTTTACAGCTTATTAGAATTTCAACAACTTGTTATATTTTCTCCTAAAATTATTTTTTGAACATTACTGAAAATAAAAATATATTTTACAGGAAGTTGATAAAAGGAAAAAATTTGAAGAGGCTAACAAAGCTTTAATATCTGACAAGACCAAGAAACTAATAGTAGGAGGACCAGATTATGAGGTAGGTGAATAACAGTAATCACCAACAGCTAGTTGTTTGTTTAGTCCCAGTGAGAGCCTAGGCTTTGAACTGGCAATTTATGTAATCATTCTCTTTTGTGGCTTGCCACGATGTGTAAACACGTGCATGGAAAATCTGTGACGTTACAGATGTTGTCTCACTCTAGTGATTAAAAAATTATTACTAAGATAAGAGTGAGTAAAGTAACGTTCTAGTGTCAAATACCTTTGTGTAAATCTGCTATAAATTTTGTTTTTTACAGGAAGGACCACACTGCTTAATTCCTGAAGATGAATTTTATGATGCTGTAGATGCCACACTAGACAAACTAGAGAAAGAAGAGGAGAAAGTAAGAATTTCTTTGCTGGTTTTAACTGTAGTTTAGGAGCAAGGATAGATGGATTTCTTAGATGTTTATAAAAAGGCAGTTGCTTTTTGCTTTTGTATTTTTTTTGCAATTATGTGTTTCTGCCTCTGTTAAAATCTTCATTCAACATTTCTTTTTAGCAAAAATGGAATGCAGAATCTGCAAACAAACCGGACCATGCAATATCATTATCACCATCACATCATTTTTATAATGAGGTAAATGCTTTAAGTCTTTAAAGTTTATTTACTGTTGGTCTATCAAGTCATATAGCCAAATTATTGTCCTAATTTAATGTATTACTCAAGAAATAATTATACTTGTCTTTCTCTGACTAACATTTGAGTACCTAACTTTATTGTATGTTAATGATGAAAGAGATGCATTAAAAATGTAATGGTTAAAAATAAATTTCCTTGTTTTTAAGTTCTAGTTGCATCAGTTCAGGCTTTGAAAACTCAAATAACTTGTTCGCAAAAATATAAACAGGTAAATAAAATGTTTTGTATGTGCAGATCAATGAAGTTGTGAGCAATCACATGAGGCGCCTTATGACGGAACAAGTTGAGGACAAGGTTGATTGGGTTTGTATTGCTGATCAAGGGGACCTCAAAGTTTTCAAAAGAGAGTTGGAAGAAAATGGTGTTCCTATTGATCCAATGAAAGCTGTCTGTACTGTTAAAGTAAGATTTTCATCAAGTCTACTTGCTGTTATTATTTTGACTATGTTTATAATTATTATTGTGTTAACAAGGGTTAGCTCATAGAAACATTTGTCTTTAAATAATTTGACCAGTTTTTATTTTGTTTATTGCAGGGTATTACAGGTCATGAAGTTTGTCAGTATTTTTGGGCTTTTGATACCAGAATGGAATGGGAAGGTAATTTTTCTTTGTTACATATTTAATTCTTAACGTATAGAATTTAGACTTTCCAAATGATGTGTAGAAAGCTGGAACTACAAAAATGTGTATGATTAGGGGGTCATTCGCAAAAATGTAGGATTTTAGACATCCACATTTAGACGGAGTGGTCAACCGGTAGAGAGCTGGACTTCTAACCCGTAAATCTCGATTTCGAATCCGGGTTCAAGTTAGTAGACCGTCCCTGAGTCCACCCAACTCTAATGGGTACCTAACTCACAATAGGGAAAGTAAAGGCGGCTGGGCATAGTGCTGACCACACTATCTCTTCATATGCCGAGGTCACAGAAACAAGTGAACTCTACTTCACTTGCCCTATAGACTGCACAAGTATTAAACACTTTTTGTGTGTGGATGGGAAAAGACTACTAACATTATTATTCTCCATAATTGTTGGATGGATTTCTATAAATACTATCAGCATTTATTAGGTTAATAAGTTGCAAGGCATCCATGACTTCATGGCCTCTATTTTTGTATACCACAGAAGGCTCTATTTGTAATAAAGCTCCTTCATAAATGGCTAACAATCTGGAGGGGCAGAAGAGGGTTTCAGAAAGTGTAACGACACACTTTGCAATATTTTTAGGCTGAGGTGTGAATTGATTTTAGGTGTTAGGCCCTCTTTTTGTGACATTTGGGTAAAACTGTTAAAAATCATGGTGTCGTTAATGATAAAGATAACCTGAGTCTAAATTTAAATACCATGCTTTTTTTACAAGTTGGGGTGGGTTTTTTAAAACATGAGCACTGTTGTCTTAATTTTACTCTTTACATGCAGGATATGAGTTTTTTTGCTTGTCTTAGAATGTAAGCACTTAGATGTTAAATTCAACATATAGACATCACACTGACCCAACCCCCTCCTCTCCCCCAGTCCACAAAATTTTTTCTTTTTGGACCTTCCCCCCCTCCCTCCCTCTGTGGATGTCATAATGGATGACCCCTAAAAATAATGGAGAAAAAAATCAGATAAAAGAAATGTGATGTGGTTTAATGTTTTTTTTATTCTAGTTACTTTGAATTAGCATTGTATATCATTTAAGTTAAAGTACCTTTCATTTAGCCACTAGATTACAATGATGTTTTAAGGTGATAAAACTTGACTGTATTCTTCCAGCCACACTAGACTTGAGCCGTGTGGTGGAGTGGTTATCAGATGATACATTTATCAGCAACAATGTGATTAAACGTGTCTGGCCAGCCTCCCAGAGAGATGCATGCTTTTGGTCCCACATCAGACACATCTCTAAGCAGAAGGATGAGGGGCCGGATTGTTGGATCGTTGTCAATTATTCTTGTGAGCACCCTGAGTGTGCAGTAAGTATTTTAGAATGTATATCCCACACTCATTTGTCCTGTTTCAGTGCTGACATTATTGTTCCGTGTACCTGAATAAAAGGTAATGGTTAGTATTTTAATGAAGTACTGACATTGTTTTTGATGTACCTGGAAAAAATGTAGTGGTCAGTAAAATAAAGTGCTGACATTTATTCAGTATAGAAGGAAAAATGTATTGGTCAGTAAGTAATGAAGTGCTGACATTGTTATTCAGTAAACATGGAGAAATGTATTGGTCAGTAAGTGATGAAATACTGGCATTGTTATTCATTGTACCTGTAAAAAATGTAGTGGTAATCAAGTGATGAAGTAATGACAATGTTTTTTAGTGTACCTTGAAGAAATGCAGAAGACATGTGATTAAGACTGGCTCTACATAGTCTCTAATTGTATTCTTTATTTACAGCCTATCAAGTATGTTCGCATCACAATGAACGTGGCATTGATTTGTGAAACTATCATTGAGCCCCCAGCTGATGGCAACATAACCAGAGATCATATTACTTGTAAAATAACATACACTGCTGATGGTAAGATTTTTCTCATTTCAAGTACAAAATATGAAGTCTTGTTCATCTAAAAAAAACTGCAATGCATTAAAATATCCATGGGTGCAACTTTTCTTGGTTGTTGTCAAATTTTGTTATTAGAGAAGAAATTTTTTTTTTCCAGATTTGTAAATCGTATAACTAAAACATGGTAAAGACATAACCATATTGGCATCAAATTTAAGTAATTTTTTAGATATCTTTTCTGGGACTAAAAATGACCATTCATTAGCCTGTCTTTGTCTTTGCAAGCCATATAGGCTAACATGAACTTACTGTGTCCTAGCTTAGGTATAGTCATGTAGATCTTACTCTTTGACCGTAACAACGCTCCCAACAGTCAGTCTGCTGGCCTGCCATATCATAATGACGCTCCCAGCGGTCAATGGTAATTTCTGAACTAATTCCGCTCTTGTTCTTCATTCAAGATTTTAATCGTTTAAATGATCCACAGGATAGCTAGAGCAGCCATTTTGACTTAAGTTTACAATGGATCACTTTTTGATAGAGAACTATTTAAAAAAAAAATAAGTCATGCAAAAATGATTTGTTTACATGGCAGAAAAAGCTTCTTCGTCAGGGTCTGGACCACCTCGTCATTTTACTGCAGATCAGGCCAGAAAAAATGGTTTTTGAAGTTGAAAACAGTTGTGCCAGTAGTGCCAGAATGTGATTCAGGGAGTGATTTAGAAACCAGTTCTAATTCCAGTTAAAGCGAGACTTTCGAGACTTTCGCTTGGAAAATCAAATTACTAATACCAATAATAATCAGTGGATTGAGCAACAGTTTGTAGATAAATCATCTACAAAACATGCATTTACATTCTTACTAAAGCATTGTCTAGAACCAGGTGTAAACCCTGCAGCTGGTTTGAATAAATCTTCTACTCCACTGCAATGTTTGCAGTCTCTTGACACCAACTATTGTTGATGAACTGCTTTCAGCAATAAATAAATATGCAGAACTTAAAATAATAAAAAACACACCACCGCTGCCAAGATCAAGGTTAAGTAAATCTACATGGACTAATTTCAACCACCATGTGGAATAAACTTTTGGCTGTGACAATTGTAATGGGAATTGACAACTGGCCTACTTTCAGGGACTATTTTAGTTATACAGACATTATGTAGGCCTACACAGGATTTTTTTCATAAAATGTTTCCCAGAGAAAGGTTTGAGACACTTTACTCTTCCATGCTGCATGTTGGGAAGCCTGATGCTGAAGGCAAGAATAAAATAGAACCTTTTGTTTATTCCCTTACCAAGAAATACCAACAATCTTTTACCAGTCAGTGTGGGTTGATAAAATGATAATTTGGTGGAAAGGCAGGTGAAATTATAAACAATATTAAGGCACACAAGTACCATATAAAAAGCTTTGGCTCAGTTGACAGTGTGACTGGTTATGTCCTGAACATTTTGACATATTACAGATCGCAAACATCATATGACCCTGACACTGGCCTCAACAATGGAATGGCCATCACGATATTTGACACTCAGCTAAATCAAATAGGTAAAGGATACCACATATTTGCTGATAGATGGTCCACTACCAAGCACTTATTAATTAACCATCCAATGGGCAAGAAAATTTACTATACTGGTACTGTGCTGATCAACAGAGTGGGTTTTCCTAAAGCCTTGAAACTAAATAAGCTTCAGCATATGGAAAGCTGATACTGGATGCTTTTGTGTGTCATGGAAGGACAAAAAGGCAAAAAAACCTGTCATAATGGCTTCAAATATAGCCATAGTTGATGACGCAACAACACAAAATTACAAGGTAAAGCCTGCAGCCATTCATGAGTTTAATTTCAAAATGAATGGTTGTGATCATGCTGATCAAATGATCGCTTACTATGGTGTCCACACCATGAAAACAAGACAATGGTGTAAAAAATTTCCTACTGGATCCTTGAAGTAACCACTGTCAATGCTTACATTCTACATTGTCTAACAAGGCCAGCTTCTGCTGATATAAAAAGGCATGAAAAATTTTTTCTTGGAAGCTATCATACTTATAATGAAGTATGTGTAATAAAAAATGGCGAATACATTTCGTGTTTCCAATATCTCTGTGATACCTGGTAATCTGGATTTACAAAAAAGATAATATACAATTTAAATGATCTCAGCCGAAGTTCTTGCTTTTTGCTGAGAATTTGAAAGCAAATGATGTGACCTGCAATTTCCTACATGCTATGCTGCAAAAATGTATTAATTAAGATATGAAACAAACCTGTTTGATGGTATTTGACAGCCAATTAACTAGATGAAACATACCTGTTTGATAGTATTTGACAGCCAATTCACTAGATGAAACATACCTGTTTGATGGTATTTGACAGCCAATTAACTAGATGAAACATACCTATGTTTGATGTTATTTGACAGCCATTTAACTAGATGAAACATACCTGTTTGATGTTATTTGAAAGCCAATTAACTAGATGAAACATACCTATGTTTGATGTTATTTGACAGCCAATTAACTAGATGAAACATACCTGTTTGATGGTATTTGACAGCCAATTAACTAGATGAAACATACCTGTTTGATGGTATTTGACAGCCAATTAACTAGATGAAACATACCTGTTTGATGGTATTTGACAGCCAATTAACTAGATGAAACATACCTGTGTTTGATGGTATTTGACAGCCAATTAACTAGATGAAACATACCAGTTTGATGGTATTTGACCACCAATTAACTAGATGAAACATACCTGTTTGATGGTATTTGACCACCAATTAACTAGATAAAACATACCTGTTTGATGGTATTTGACAGCCAATTAACTAGATGAAACATACCTTGTTTGATGGTATTTGACCACGAATTAACTAGATGAAACATACCTGTGTTTGATGGTATTTGACCACCAATTAACTAGATGAAACATACCTGTTTGATGGTATTTGACCACCAATTAACTAGATGAAACATACCTGTTTGATGGTATTTGACCACCAATTAACTAGATGAAACATACCTGTTTGATTGTATTTGACAGCCAATTAACTAGATGAAACATACCTGTTTGATGGTATTTGACAGCCAATTAACTAGATAAAACATACCTATGTTTGATGGTATTTGACCACCAATTAACTAGATAAAACATACCTATGTTTGATGGTATTTGACAGCCAATTAACTAGATGAAACATACCTGTGTTTGATGGTATTTGACAGCCAATTAACTAGATAAAACATACCTGTTTGATGGTATTTGACAGCCAATTAACTAGATGGAACATACCTGTTTGATGGTATTTGACAGCCAATTAACTAGATGAAACATACCTATGTTTGATGGTATTTGACCACCAATTAACTAGGTGAAACATACCTATGTTTGATGGTATTTGACCACCAATTAACTAGATGAAACATACCTATGTTTGATGGTATTTGACAGCCAATTAACTAGATGAAACATACCTATGTTTGATGGTATTTGACAGCCAATTAACTAGATGAAACATACCTATGTTTGATGGTATTTGACAGCCAATTAACTAGATGAAACATACCTATGTTTGATGGTATTTGACAGCCAATTAACTTGATTAATTTTTTTTTTCCAGTCAACCCTGGTGGCTGGGCTCCTGCATCAGTGCTGAGGGCTGTCTACAAGAGGGAGTATCCTAAGTTCCTCAGGCGTTTCACAGGCTTTGTTATAGACAAGACAAAAGATCAAGCTATTTTATTTTAGGTACAGACAAAAGACTAGGATAATTTAGTTAGAGACTCAAGACTGGGATATTTAGTTGCAGACAAAAGACCTTATTCTTTAGGTGTAGACAAAAGACAAGGATATTTTAGTTACAGACAAAAGACCAGTATGCTTTAGATGTAGACAAAAGACTAGGATATTTAGTTAAAGACAAAAGACCGTTAGTAGATGTAAACAAAAGACTTAGATATTTTAAGACAAGACCAGATATCTTATTTTAGCACTGTACACATGTGGTTTTTCTTTTGACTGCATATTTTTTTTCTTGGTTAATTTATTTTATATTCCTTACACTCATATTTCAAAATTCTTTGAATAAATGATATAATTGAATTTGATACAAATTATATTTTCTGATTGAATGGCAAACAAGTACAATTTATTTGTTGCATTTGTTTACTGTAAGCAATTCGCTGTGAATGATTTGGGAATATCCTATTTGTATGTAGTTGAATCCAGGGATTATATTTAACATTTTTGTAATTTTCTATGATTTGTGATGTAGACATTTGATGTGGAACATTTGATCATATATTTACACCCATTAGTTTCTTGACCTTAGGCTAGAATCAATTATTTATGTTGAAAGTAATCTTTTTTGTGCCCATTCTGTATTTTGCTACAAGTTTAAAAATGATTTATAACTTCAAGAAAGAATTTGCTTGTTTATTACAATAATGTAGTGAGTAATTTTTTTAATGATCAAAATTTTTCACTAGAAGATTGTAAATGATTATTAGATGTCTTAGCACATGGGTTCCCAAACTTTTTTGAGTGACGACCCCCTTTTATAAAAAAGGAGTGACCTGTGGCCCCCATAGAATTAAAAAATCGGAATTAGTAAGTAAAGTAATAAACATCAAAATAAGATATTCTAGTATAATTTAAATTATTTTTGATAACTGTTTTAATGTAATTGTAATGCTATTAACTAGCCACAAAATTCACAGTTGAGTGTTTGTTAACGCTAACCCCATGTCATTCTCAACATTTATTTCTTTGTTTTGCTTGTAATTTGAGAAGTGTTGAAAATCCACTCTCGCTAAGGAACTAAAATTCAAAAGGCAATCAGTGTCAAGTGCCTGCTACTGAATCATTAAGCAAATCCAAGAATTATTCTTGTATTTCATCGGGAATGCTAGCAACATCACAAGGGAAGCAAATAATGGGTAATTGTCAATGTAGTTTCTCCTTTGTTCAACGCAGGGAAATAACTCCACAGTTTGTTTTCAAGAGATTCAAGATGGCCAGAAATCTCCTTTTTGAAATTTTTATTTATCTAACAACTAGATCTAGATTCATCTACCACACTGCAGAGTTTCTTAAACATGGCAATATTTCCAAGATTAATTTTTCCTCGCTAATTTAGCAATTATGATGAAAATTGCCTAGAGATTAGCATGAGATATTTGCTTCTTTTTCCTGAAGCTTCAGGTTAAGCTTATGTTGATGTTTGAATATATCTGCTAGGTATGCTACTCTCTCCAACCACTCTTTGTCGTTTAAGTATATCAAAAGGCCATGCACTTCCAAGAACAACTTGATTACATCTTTCAATTAAAAAACATGTGACTCACACAGTTTGGGAACCCATGACTTAGCATATCAAGAATGCCTATATCACAGCCAATTGTTATTGTTTTTTTTTCAAAGGGAATTCCCATTTAAAAAAAAATTCCTAAAAGAATTATTTAAATTTATATTTGTGAACTCATATTGATGTGTATTTTTAATATTTAAAAATGCTCTTTTCTAAAATTGTAACCTTTACATAATGTCAAACAACATGTATCAGTGTTTATATTAATATTTCTTAAATCAAATTTGAAAAATTACTGCAAAAAATATTGACTGTTCAGTTTTAGGAATTATTGTGGTTTGAAAATTTTCCTTAATGGATGCCAAGACAGTAAAGAAGTGTTTTTATTTGTTTCTTTAAAATAGATTTGTTTTTTAATATCATACTTGTGTGTCTTGGTACATCCTTGGCCAGTGAAGCTTTAGACTGTCATGTAATAGTTGGTGTCTCCCAATTCATTTGCAGTATTATATTTTTAAATTTAATTTATTCCTTTCAAATGTTTAAAATACTTGGTCTCATTTTGAGACTATTTTCAACCCTAATGAATAAACCTTATAAAGTCTGTAGTGTCATGTTCTTGTTATGCTGGTAGGAAGTTGAACTGCGTTGGTATATTTATGTAGAGATAAATATTGTTCCCTTATTGTTAGTTTTTTTTTTTGTATAGAAATTATGTGATAATTTGAGCAAGAAAGAATTTGAGTCACAATTTATAAAGACATCTATTTATGTTTAGTCATTTGTTTGTTTCATCAAACCATGGTTCAGACTGAGCCTGACAAGTTGAGGCTCACATGTTTACATCAACTTAAATTACCAAATTACACTCAACATTTTCATGCTATTAGCCACTGGTTTTAATTGTTACAGTATCTAATTTAACAAAATATTTTTAATGTCTTGTTCCTGGTATATTTTTTTGTATTGATGTCTAATTAAGCAAAATATTTTAAAAGTTTTGTAATTGATGTAATGTTTTTTTATGTGCTAAATTTCTTGTATTTTTACTCTTTTGATTGCTGTTATCTTTTCCCACTTAGCAGAAACATGAAAATATTGGTGCCTTTCCATGTCACTTTGATTTGACCATTATAAACCTTTTAATGTCTTTAGATCTATACAGCCATGTATAGACTAATGAGATAATAATGAAAAGAAAACTATCATTTGTAACTACAACTTTTAATACTTTTATTATCTGTTTTACCATAAGTTCTCATAAGTGTGTCCGTCTTCTTGGTATATAACTATGACTTAAATTTATTTAAATTAAAATGTGCATCTATAGCAGTGGTCAGTTTTCTAGTCTATGTAATATCTGTTAGATTCCTGTGATGTATTTTATATTTATATTCTCAAGTCGCAGAGTTCAAAAAAGGCAAATTCAACAACCATTTATTTCTACTGTAGATTTTTTAAAAAGTGTCCAAGTAATTTAAAAAGCATGAGAACTCATTTCAGCAGATTTAAAATTAAGCTTTATAAAAAAGATATTGCAATGTTTGCAAAGTTATTAATAACTTTTTTTGTGTAGGCAATCTAAGCTAACTTTAAATGTTATATAGTAGTCCTTAATTATTTGTGAACTACAAACTACAATCTAGCTTTGAGTTAAAAGCAATTGGTTTCTGTGGAGAACATTTTTTTGATCATTTATTTATGAATTTATATTTTTAAAAAACTTGATTTTGTATATGAGTGCATTTTTAAATAATTTAGGACTCTAAGACTCTGTCAAAATTATTGTTTTCCTTGAGTTAAGGGGTAAATTTGATCCAAAGAATTTTTGTTCCCTTCTGTCATTCTTTTATTTTTCCCTGCTTTGAAAAGTTCTATTTTCACTATCTTACCATCCACACGTCCTACTGTAGTGTGGACAAGTGGTGCGACCCCAACAAGACAGTTGACACTGATCAAATGTCTTCCCTTGAGGTATAACAAATAAGGCAAATACAGGGAAACTATTGCCTAAACAATTTCAATTCAATGTATATATTTTTTCTTTTTTAAAATTCTGAAATAATTATTAAAATACTTTAATTGGGTATATTGTTGATGTGAATTACTTTATTGGTATGTTGTTGAAATGAATTACTTTCACCTTTTTTCCCCCCACATTATTCTCTGTAAATTGAACACTCACTGTATTCATGTTTTCTTATTTATAACCTTGGATTAAGCCAAATCCTCCTCTTTAAGTGGAATAAATAATGGTACCATACGATTGCCTTTAAAAAATATCTATTTACTAAACGGTATAAAACACTCCAGCAGTTGGCTGATATTTTCCTCTGCAGCTAACTTTGTTGTTTTTAATGTGCTCAAGTCTTTTGTCAGCTTTTTTTTTTCCATAGGGTTATTCTTAGAGCTTCTGTCAAACTTGTTTCATTATTTATCTAAGTCATAACTTATTGTAATCCATCTGAAACAAAAATTACTTGAAACTTTTTTCTGTCTATCTGAAACAAAAAATTAGGCTTTTAACTTCTTTCTGTCCATTTGAAACAAATTAGCCTTTAAGATTTTTTAATTCTGCCTTCAGTTTAGTCAAGTAAATTCAGTTCTCTTTTCATTATAATGCAGAGTTACCAAGTTGATGTTTGATATTAAACAAATCTTGTGGAGTCTGTTCATTTATTTTTAAAAATCCTGGTTATTAATATTTGAATGTTACTATGGCAACCTTGCCAGGCAAACATAATGAAGTAAATTGTTATGTGCTCAACATTGTGATTGTATAGTAAACATTTGTTTGATAACTGTACCTACATACATCATATTGCTAGAAAAAAAAATCCAACTCAAGGCCTTTTGTACTACATTATGATGAATGCTCTCCCCTTTTTTGCCTAGTTTGTAATCAAAGCTTGCTGGCCTACACATTGTATGCAGTGATCAAAAGACTCAATCCAGATGACTATTATCAAAGTGATATCAACCACTGCTCAATGGAAATTATTTTGTACCTGCTTGGGGGTTTCACTTGTTTCTATATTTATATTTCTTGTACACAATCTGGGGCAATATTCTAGTTTTTGTTTTTTTACAATTCAAACTCAATATTTAATATTGGATGCATGGTGGCAGTTTTTTTTTAAACATATAGTGGTAGATTTTTTTTACATGCTATTGTACAAAACTTGTTCAATAGACCAGAAATTGACTTAAAGAAAAACTTGATAATGTAAAATTCTTTGTTGAGTATTTTTACTTAGGCTTTTCCATATACTGCTTCCCTCAGAACCATTTAGTAATAAAACAGATAGTGTTAGTTACTCACAAGCTATTTTTTTATTATCTAATTAGTATTATTATTTTTTTGAAAAATAAAAATTAATATAACTTTATTAGGTCCCTTATACATCAAACACAACCAATGACCAAGTTGCATATATTTGTTAAACTGCATATGATGGTCTTCACACTATCCAAGGCAGCAGTAATCTGCTGACCTACGAGAAAACCTACCGTCTCCATTATTTCAAGTCCATGTGCTACAAGCTTATTTAAGTAGTCCAAGAAAGTATTCAAAATTTAAAATTGGGGCCGTGGGTGGTGTTTCAACAAAATTTGAGGCTGGGACTGTGGGTGGTGTTTCAACAAAATTTAAGGCTGGGACTGTAGGTGGTGTTTGAACCTTGCTCTTGTCTGTAACCTTTCCCTGGTGCATCTTTAATGTCCATGTTCACCAAAGTACCTGCAGTAGACTCAATGGTTCTGTATGCAGCAGTCAAACACTTGGCTAAACAGCTCTGGCAGATCAGAGAAACTTCAATCTGAAGCTTTCATCATCATTCATTTATCCTTCGTAGCCCCTGGGGAGCAAAGGGCTGCAATTACACGTCTCCACCGGACTCAGTTTTGGGCTGCTCCCTTTATGATCTGTGCCCACGTCAGCCCAGCTGCCTTTGTCTCGTCTTCTACCGCTCTTCTCCATGATCTCTTTGGCCTGCCCACTTTCCTTTTTCCCTGGGGATTCCAGTCCATCTCAAGATGTCCAATCCATCCCCCTTTACGGGCCTTGATATCCTTACAAACAAAATACAAAATAACAGCCATTGTCTTTATTTGATTTTTTTGTTTGGCCATCTTATTTTGAGGATCTGTCGTAAACATTTACTTGTGAACGACTGTAGCCTATCTGTATTTGCTTTTGTAACCGGTCTCAGAGCCATAGAGCAGCACTGCCCTGACATTTGTATTGAAAATGTTTATCTTGCTCTGGAGTGACAGGGCTGTACACTTCCATATCAGGCGCAGTGACTTGAAGGCACACGACCCTTGGCTTGACAGCCCCTCATTTCTGGTTCTCTTTGTACCTCATGGACTTGAGCTTTCTTCTCCATGTTTGCTAACTATGTTGAAGCCAGCACAAAGAGCCTGTGATTTTAGCCTGTCTGATATCTCTGCTGCTTCTTTGTCTTCTTCCTGAGAAATTTCATCATAGGTAGCTAATGATTTTTTTTATTACCCTTAGGCCTCCAGCTTTTTTTTATTGACATCCTGATCTTAGATTACGGACTGGATGTGGTGGTAACCTTCTCGATTGTTCTAGATGCTAGCTAAGCTCACTTAGATGACCTATCCTAGATGCGGTTGAAGGGCAGAAGTGAGCGTGATGATGATGTCACATCCCATAGTTAGCCTCACTGCAGCTACCATTTGTATTTGTAATCCCTCAGAACCATTATGTTCTAATTCCAGTTTTTTAAAATTATTCACAAGTATGCTTTAAAGTTTTGTTTTTCTAAACATTTCTGTATAAGTAGGCCTACTTGGTGAAATGGAATTGTCAAAATGTTTTTTACCATGACACTCTGGTGAACAAAATGGTGTTTAAATCTCCAACAAAAAATGGAGTGTATGCACCCTGGTCTAGGTAAGGGATACATTATTTTTTAAGTGAGCCACACCATGTATTGTTTTATAAAGCAATAAATCTACTCTGTTTCTGCTGGGAACTTTTTTCATGACCAATTCATTGGGTTTTTATTGTCCTTCACCTGCTAACAGTTTAAAATTGGACTCAATAATTGTCAGATAAAATGTAACATAATTTTTTTTAGATAATACCAGTATTGAATATTACATTATATTTGAGTGACTTAATTTTTTTTTCTGAAATTATCGAATTATAAAATTAGACCATATTTTTGTTTATTTTCCTGCAATAGTATCTATTACATTGTATTAAAAAAAATTACTAAATTTTGAGTAAAAAAAAATTGTATTGAAGATCTAATTGAAGAAGTTTTGTATTTCTGGTGCACTATGTGTACTTAAATATCATAGTAGACTCAATTGTCACTTAGTAATAAGCAAACATCAATACACGTTTTCACTAGAAGTTGCCATTGTGAAGGGTGTCTAAAATGTAAAAATTGATTAGGCTAAAATTGTTTGAAATTGGCTGTATATATAATAAATTATGAAATTATCCAATAAATAAATGTGAACTTGTTTATGAACTTAGTGTTATTTCTTGAGTAAAATGTGATGTTCAGTACGGATTTTAGTAATGTTCTTTACAGTTATGTTAGACATAAGTGAAGGACCGGCTTCAGTCTATATTATGTAGCAATTTTACAGATTGAAAGGCAAATTTTTATAACCAGTTAGTTACTTTTGAAGGTGTTTGTAAAAAGGTAATGATGAACAAGTATAAATGTCATACTACTAAATGTGGATATTATATCTACTTAACATACTCTTTGACATACTCTTGTGGCGGTTGTACAGGACAAACCATTATTAAAAGAGGTAGGGGTGACAGAACAGATCAAACTATTGTTTAAGTAGGGATGACAGGATTTAATTTTGAGTGTTGATTTTGTTGTTTTTCGGCACAGCTGTTCAATAAATATGGAATCTTCTGAAAAGGGGTGTTAGGCTACGGAAAGTAGTAGGCCTAAACTTTTATGTTGTTTATTAAAACATCCACCAGTGTGGTAATTGAAAGCCAACCATTACATATTATTAATCAAACCCAAACCCAAGTTATAACAAAACCCTAATCCTTGCCAAAATTACTGTAGGTGATATTACTATGATTCTTTCATTATAACACACCTCTTATAGGAAGAGTCTATTCGTTTGATACCAATCAATTAAATAAAGAAATAGGGGTGACAGAACCGATCAAACCATTGTAAAAAAAGGGATGACAGGACTTGATTTTGAGTGTTTTAGAAACACAACTCACAAATTCGAGACCGACTACCCCGTTACATAACACTTTGTAATGACGTAACTGATATTACGTAACCTGTGACCATGTTACGTCATTCACGACTCCGAGCTACACGCTAAAAAGTGAACAGAAATCGTCGACTAGAAAGTGAGGGAAGGTGGGGGGGGGGGGGGGGGGGAAGGGGGGGTGAGTAGGGTGTTTGATTTTTGTACCACTTTTCAATAATGCAGTAACAATGGAATCATCCGAGAAAGGGGTGTTAAAGTACGAATAAGAAACTAAAAGTTGTTTATCAATCAGTTACTAATTGAAAATAACCATTTTATATCTAATTATTAAACCTAGACCAAACCCAAATTAATTTCATACCATTGCCCTAACCCCCACCACTAAATGTGATAATACAATGCTTTCAAGCATCATAACACACATCTTTTAGGAAGAGTCCATTCGTTTGAAACCAATATAAATTAAAACAGCCATTACTAAAAGAAGTAAGGGGTGACAGAACCGATCAATCCATTGTGAAAAAAGGGATGACAGGACTTAATTTTGAGTGTTTTAGAAATACAACTCACAAATTCGAGACCAACTATTCCGTTACATAACACTTTGTTATGACATAACTGATGTTGCGTAACCTGTGACCTTCTTACGTCATCCACGACTTCAATGTTTAGCTGTCAGACTAAAAAAGTGTGAACACTTTTCATGAACGTGACCAAATCGAGGGGGGGGGGGGGGATGATTTTGTTGTTGTTGGAAGAACTTTTTTAATAAATATAGAATCTTCTGAAAAGGGGTGTAAGCCTACTGAATGTAGTAGCCCTAAACTATTAGGTTGTTTATTAAACATCCATCGGTAATTGAAAGCCAACCATTATATATTATTAATCAAATCCAAATCAATGTTATACCATAGCCCTAACCCTAATCCTTGCCGAAATTACTGTAGGTGGTAGTACTATGATTCCTTCATTATAACACACCTCTTAGGGGTCGTCCATAAATGACATCACACTCGTATGGGGGAGGGGGTCGGTAATTTTGTGACGATGTGTGATGAGAGGGAAAGGGGGGGGGGGGGGTTCAGATGGTTCGACGTCACACTTTTGCTTCATAGATAAGAAATGTTAGAAAACGAATTTTAGATGTTATTTAGCGTTTTAGAAAACAGCTTTAATAAATTATAATAGGAATTGATTTAAATACTCTATTTTGACATATTTCAGACAAGATTTTGAAAAATATCGATGTTTAAAAAATAAACCGGTAGTGATCTCCCCTAAACTTTCTCGAATATTCTTATATAAAACAACAGGGGATGGTAACTGGGGATATAGTTATGATTTTTAATCCATTTTAAATACTTAAACTTTTAAAAATAGAATAGAATATCATAAAAAAAACATTGCGCACCAAGCAAACGCCGAATAAAAACGCGTATAATAGTGCGCAATATTATTAGTACTTTAAAAATTTACATTAGTTTTTTGAGAAATCGGAAGTAGCGTAAATTACTACTTCCAGTCAACGGAAATTACTCAAAATTTAACAGAAGGTAGAGAATTAGATCTTTTACTTACATGTGAAATTTCATTTATCTATCTGAAATAGTACTCAAGTTATAGGCTTTTAAAAAATTCAAAGTAGGAAAAGTACCACTTCCGGTTATCGGAAATCGCTCAAAAGTTGATACGGATCTACGATTTTGATAAAATACTTATATATGAAATTTCATCAACCTAGCTGTAACGGTACTCAAGTTATCGTGTTTACACACAGACACACACACGCACAGACACACACACACACAGACATACGGACAAGATTGCAAAATTATGTTTTTCCGTATCAGTGAGGTGTAAAACGTCGAGATTTGTAAAAATCTCGATTTTTTTTTTTGCACGATTACAATACTTTCTCTATACTACGTATATACGAGAAAGTAAAAATTTACTGCAATTTTGAGGGGGGGGGGGGGGGTTGTAGGCTGCGGTGTGACGTCATTTTAGGGGGGGGGGGGGTTGGCTTTTTGTGACGACGTGTGACGGAGGGGAGGGGGGGGGGAGGTAAAAATCGTCAAAAAATGCGTGACGTCATTTATGAATGACCCTTTATAGGAAGAGTCTATTATTAATATATATATATATATATATATATATAATATAATATATATAATATTACGTATTCTGTGACATTGTTACGTCATTTACGACAACGTGCTGTCACGCTAAAAAAAGTCAACAGTATATTTTGATGCAACAATGAAAGGGGGTGGGGGTGGGGAGTTTAATTTCATCATCACTGTTTAATAATGCAATAATAATGGAATCTTCTGAAATAGGGGTTTCACCTGCGGAAAAGGAAACAATTTTTGTGTATTACATTATTGAGAGAAATAGGGGTGACAGAACCGATCAAACCATTGTGAAAATAAGGGATGACAGGACTTCATTTTTTGAGTTTTTTAGAAACACAACTCACAAATTCGATACCAATTACCCCATTACATAACACTTTGTTATAATATAACTGATGTTATGTAACCTATGACCATAATACGTCATTAACGATTCCGATTTTTAGCTGTCAGGCTGAAAAAAGTGTGAACACTTTTCATGAACGTGAAGGAAAGGGGGGGGGGGGGAGTTATTTTATTGTTGTTGTTGGCAATACTGTATAATAATGAAATAAATAAGGAATCTTCTGAAAAGGGGTGTTAGTCTACGGAAATTATTAAACTTAAGTTGTTTATTAAATCTTCCATCGGTAATTGAAAGCCAATCACTATATATTATTAATCAAACCCAAACCCAAGTTATACCATTGCTTTAATCCTAATCATAGCAACTATTACTGTAATACAATGGTTTAAACATCATAACACTCCTCTTATAGGTAGAGTCTATTAGTTTGATACTAATATTAAGCATTTCTTTTACGACGGGTATACAGGACAAACCATTTTTAAAATAAATAGGGGTGACAGAAAAGACAATCCATTTTGATGAAGGGATGACAGGACTTAATTTTGAGTATTTTAGAAACAACTTACAAATTCGAGACCGACAATCCCGTTACAGAACACTTCTGTATGAAGTAACTGATGTTACGTAGCATGTGACCTTGTTACGTCATTTTCGACAACGTATTATACGCTAAAGAAAGTCATCAGTATCTTTTGATGCAACAAAGTATTAGGCCTAAACTTTTTTTTAAAAATAAAAACACCCACCAGTATGGTAATTGAAAGCCAACTATTACATATTATTAATCAAACCCAAATCCAAGTTATAACAAAGCCCTAATCCTTGCCAGAATTACTGTAGGTGATAATACTATGATTCTTTCATTATAACATACCTCTTATAGGAAGAGTCTATTAGTTTGATACCAATATTAAGACATTTTTTAAAGTGCGCGTAACAATCGATTAAATAAAGAAATAGGGGTGACAGAACCGATCAAACCATTGTGAAAAAAGAGATGACAGGACTTGATTTTAAGTGTTTTAGAAACACAACTCACAAATTCGAGACCAACTACCCCGTTACATAACACTTTGTAATGACGTAACTGATATTACGTATCCTGTGACCTTGTTACGTCATTCACGACTCCAAGCTACACGCTAAAAAGTGAACAGAAATCGTCGACTAGAAAGTGAGGGAAGGTGGGGGGGGGGGGGGGGGGGGGGGGGGGTGAGTAGGGTGTTTGATTTTTGTACCACTTTTCAATAATGCAGTAACAATGGAATCATCCGAGAAAGGGGTGTTAAAGTACGAATAAGAAACTAAAAGTTGTTTATCAATCAGTTACTAATTGAAAATAACCATTTTATATCTAATTATTAAACCTAGACCAAACCCAAATTAATTTTATACCATTGCCCTAACCCCCACCACTACATGTGATAATACAATGCTTTCAAGCATCATAACACCTCTTTTAGGAAGAGTCCATTCGTTTGAAACCAATACAAATTAAAACAGCCATTACTAAAAGAAGTAGGGGGTGACAGAACCGATCAATCCATTGTGAAAAAAGGGATGACAGGACTTAATTTTGAGTGTTTTAGAAACACAACTCACAAATTCGAGACCAACTATTCCGTTACATAACACTTTGTTATGACATAACTGATGTTACGTAACCTGTGACCTTCTTACGTCATCCACGACTTCAATGTTTAGCTGTCAGGCTAAAAAAAGTGTGAACACTTTTCATGAACGAGAAAGAAGAGGGGGGGGGGGATGATTTTGTTGTTGTTGGAAGAACTTTTTAATAAATATAGAATCTTCTGAAAAGGGGTGTAAGCCTACTGAACGTAGTAGACCTAAATTATTAGGTTTGTTTATTCAACACCCATCGGTAATTGAAAGCCAACCATTTTATATTATTAACCTAACCAAAATCCAAGTTATACCATAGCCCTAACCCTAATCCTTGCCGAAATTACTGTAGGTGGTAATACTATAATTCTTTCATTATAATTCACCTCTTATAGGAAGAGTCTATTAGTTTGATACTAATATTAAGACATTTTTTACAAGCGCATGTAGAACAGTAAATTAAGTAAAGAAATAGGGGTGTCAGAACCAATCAAACCATTGTAAAAAAAGGGATGTCAGGACTTGATTTTGAGTGTTTTAGAAACACAACTCACAAATTCGAGACCAACTACCCCTTCAATAACACTTTGTAATGACGTAACTGATATTACGTAACCTTTGACTTTGTTTCGTCGTCTACAACAACAATGTTTAGCTCTCACGCCAAAAAAGTGAACAGTTTTCATAGACGGATATGGGGGGGGGGGGGGAAGAAGCTGTTTTTGTTTTGGCATGACTGTCCAATCATGCAATCTCCTGAAAGACGGGTGTTAGGCTACGGAAAATAAAATATTAAGGTGTTTACTAAAAAGATAAATAGCTAACTGAAAGCTAACTCTTAAAATCTTAACTCAAACCCAATCTCAGTTATAAGACAGATGAGCCTAACCCTGATCATGTTTCGACTACTGTATATGATGATGCAATTAGTGTTTCTTCCAGACTTTTTTCTCCGGGGGGGGGGGGGGGGCACTTGAAATTTTCCGGAGGGGGGGGTGGGTGGGGGGGGGGGTGACTGTCTTCGGGGGGGGGGGCGGAGACTGTTAAAAGTATATATTTCTATATAAATTATATAAATTTCATTTTGTTTGGGGGGGGGGGGGGGGCGGAAGAGATGCCTGGAAGATACTCTGGATGCAATGCTGATATCATCATTAAACACCTCTGTTAGGAAAAGTCCATTATAGTGTGATACCTTTATCAAAGTTTTTTTAAAGGCTTGTGTACACGACAAAGCATTTTTAAGATACATAGGGGTGACAGAACAGACCAATCGATTATGATGAAGGGATGTCAGGACTTAATTCTGAGTATTTTAGAAACAACTCACAAATTCGAGACAAATTATCCCATTACAGAACACTTCTGTATGAAGTATCTGATGTTACGTAGCATTTGACATTGTTACGTCATTTACAACAACGTGCTGTCACGCTAAAAAAAGTCAACAGTATAATTTGGTGCGACAACGAAGGTGGGGGGGGGGGGGGGAGTTTAATTTTATGATCAGTGTTCAATATTGCAATAATAATGGAATCTTCTAAAAAAGGGGTGTTAAACTGCGGAAAAGGAAACAAAAAGTTGTTTATTACATTATTGAGAGAAATAAGGGTGACAGAACCGATCAAACCATTTGAGAAAAAGGGATGACACGACTCCGGGCTACTCGCTAAAAAAGTGAACAGAAATTACCGACTAGAAAGTGATGGGAAGTGGGGGTGGGTGGGGGGGGGGGGGGGGTTGAGTGTTTGATTTTTTTTACCACTGTTCAATAGTGCAATAATAATGGATTCTTCTGAGAAAGGGGTGTTAAAGTACGGATAAGAAAATAAAAGTTTTTTATCAATCAGTTACTAATTGAAAATAAACATTTTATATCTAATTATTAAACCTAGACTAAATCAATTTTATACCATTGCCCTAACCCCCAATACTAAATGTGATAATACAATGCTTTCAAGCATCATAACACAACTCTTTTAGGAAGAGTCCATTCGTTAGAAACTATTATAAATTAAAGCATCCATTACTAAAAGAGGTAGGGGGTGACAGAACCAATCAATCCATTGTGAAAAAAAAGGGATGACAGGACTTAATTTTGAGTGTTTCAGAAACACAACTCACAAATTCGAGACCATCAACCTCGTTTCATAACACTTTGTAATGACGTAACTGATATTACGTAATCTGTGACCATGTTACGTCATTCACGACTCCGGGCTACACGCTAAAAAAGTGAACAGAATTCACCGACTAGAAAGTGAGTGGAGGTGGGGTGGGTGGGTGAGTGTGGTGTATGATTTTTTTTACCACTGTTTAGTAATGCAATAATAATGGAATCCTCTGAGAAAGGGGTGTTAACGTACGGATAAGAAACTAAAAAATGTCTATCAATCAGTTACTAATTGAAAATTACCATTTTATATCTAATTATTAAACCTAGACCAAACCCAAATCAATTTTATACCATTGCCCTAACCCCCAATACTAAATATGATAATACAATGCTTTCAAGAATCATAACACACCTCTTTTAGGAAGAGTCCATTCGTTTGAAACCGATATTAAAGCATCCATTATTAAAAAAAAAGTAGGGGGTGACAGAACAGATCAATCCATTGTGAAAAAAAGGGATGACAGGACTTAATTTCGAGTGTTTTAGAAACACAACTCACAAATTCGAGACCAACTATTCCGTTACATAACACTTTGTTATGACATAACTGATGTTACTTCACCTGTGACCTTCTTACGTCATCCACGATTCCGATGTTTAGCTGTGAGGCTAAAAAAAAAAGTGTGAACACTATTCATGAACGAGAAAGAAGGGGGGGGGGGGGGGGTGATTTGTTGTTGATGGAACAACTTTTTAATAAATATAGAATCTTCTTAAAAGGGGTGTAAGCCTACTGAATGTAGTAGTCCTAAACTATTAGGTTGTTTATTAAACACCCATCGGTAATTGAAAGCCAACCAGTATATATTATTAATCTAACCCAAATCCAAGTTATACCATAGCATAACCCTAATCCTTGCCGAAATTACTGTAGGTGGTAATACTATGATTCCTTCATTATAACACACCTCTTATAGGAATAGTCTATTAGTTTGATACCAATATTAAGACATTTTTTTTTACAAGCGCGTTTTGTTGTTGTTGGAACAACTTTTTAATAAATATAGAATCTTCTGAAAAGGGGTTTAAGCCTACTGAATGTAGTAGACCTAAACTATTAGGTTGTTTATTAAACACCCATCTTTAATTGAAAGCCAACCATTATATATTATTAATCTAACCCAAATCCAAGTTATACCATAGCATAACCCTAATCCTTGCCGAAATTACTGTAGGTGATAATACTATGATTCCTTCATTATAACACACCTCTTAATGGAAGAGTCTATTAGTTTGATATCAATATTAAGACATTTTTTATACAAGCGCGTGTAGAACAATCAATTAAGAAGTAGGGGTGTCAGAACCGATCAAACTTATGCCTGGTTACATAACATTTTTGAATGAAGTAACTGATGTGACATAACCTGTGACCTTGTTACGTCATTTACGACATCGTAATGTCGAGCTAAAAAAAAGGTCAACATTATATTTTGATGCAACAATGAAGCGTGGGGGTGGGGCGAGAAGGGGAGTTTAATTTTATCATCACTGTTCAATAATGCAATAATAATAGAATCTTCTGAAATAGGGGGTTCAACTGCGGAAAAGGAAACAATAAGTTGTTTATTACATTATTAAGAGAAATAGGGGTGACAGAACCGATCAAACCATGGTAAAAAAAAGGGGATAGCAGGACTTGATTTTAATTGTTTTAGAAACACAACTCACAAATTCGAGACCAACTACACCTTACATAACACTTTGTAATGACGTAACTGATGTTACGTAACTTGTGACCTTATTACGTCATTCACGACTCCGAGCTACACACTAAAAAATGAACAGAATTCACCAACTAAAAAGTGAGGGGAGGTGGGGGTGGTGGTGAGTGGGGTGTTTAATTTTTTTTACCACTGTTCAATAATGCAATAATAATGGAATCTTCTGAGAAAGGGGTGTTAAAGTACGGATAAGAAACTAATTGTTGTTTATCAATGTGTAACTAATTGAAAATAAGCATTTTGTTTCTAATTATTAAACCTAGACCAAATCGCTTTGTTACCATTGCCCTAACCCCCAATACTAAATGGGATAATGCAATGCTTTTAAGCATCATAGCACATCTCTTTTAGGAAGCGTCCATTCCTTTGAAACCGATATTAAAGCATCCATTATTAAAAAAGTAGGGGTGACAGAACCGATCAATCCATTGGGAAAAAGGGATGACAGGACTAAAAAATAACCATTATGTATTTAATTATTAAACCTAAACGAAATCCAAATCCAAGTTATACCATAGCCCTAACCTTTATCCTAACTCCAATACTAAATGTGATAATACTAAATATGATAATACAACGCTTTTAAGCATCATAACACAACTCTTTTAGGAAGAGTAAATTCGTTTGAAACCAATATAAATTAAAACATCCATTACTAAAAGAAGTAAGGGGTGACAGAACCGATCAATCCATTGTGAAAAAAAGGGATGACAGGACTTAATTTTGAGTGTTTTAGAAACACAACTCACAAATTCGAGACCAACTATTCCGTTACATAACACTTTGTTATGACATAACTGATGTTACGTAACATGTGACCTTCTTACGTCATCCACGATTCCGATGTTTAGCTGTCAGGCTAAAAAAAGTGTGAACACTTTTCATGAACGAGAAAGAAGAGGGGGGGGGGGTTGATTTTGTTGTTGTTGGAAGAACTTTTTAATAAATATAGAATCTTCTGAAAAGGAGTGTAAGCCTACTGAATGTAGTAGACCTAAACTATTAGGTTGTTTATTAAACACCCATCGGTAATTGAAAGCCAACCATTATAAATTATTAATCTAACCCAAATCCAAGTTATACCATAGCCCTAACCCTAATCCTTGCCGAAATTACTGTAGGTGGTAATACTACGATTCCTTCATTATAATTCACCTCTTATAGGAAGAGTCTATTAGTTTGATACCAATATTAAGACATTTTTTTTACAAGCGCGTGTAGAACAGTCAATTAAGTAAAGAAATAGGGGTGACAGAACCGATCAAACCATTGTAAAAAAAAAGGATGGAAGGACTTAATTTTGAGTGTTTTAGAAACTCAACTCACAAATTCGAGACCAACTATCCCTTACATAACACTTTGTAATTACATAACTGATATTACGTAACCTGTGACCTTGTTACGTCATTCACGACTCCAAGCTACACGCTAAAAAATGAACAGAATTCACCAACTAGAAAGTGAGGGGTGGGGGTGAGTTGGGTGTTTAATTTTTTTAACCAGTGTTCAATAATGCTATAATAATGAAATCTTCTGAGAAAGGGGTGTTAAAGTACGGATAAGAAACTAAAAGTTGTTTATCAATCAGTTACTAATTGAAAATAAGCATTTTATATCTAATTATTATACCTAGACCAAATCAATTTTATACCATTGCCCTAACCCCCAATACTAAATGTGATAATGCAATGCTTTCAAGCATCATAACACATCTCTTTTAGGAAGAGTCCATTCGTTTGAAACCGATATTAAAGCATCCATTACTAAAAAAAAAAGTAGGGGGTGACAGAACCGATCAATCCATTGGGAAAAAAGGGATGACAGGACTAAAAAATAACCATTATGTATTTAATTATTAAACCTAAACGAAATCCAAATCCAAGTTATACCATAGCCCTAACCTTTATCCTAACTCCAATACTAATTGTGATAATACTAAATATGATAATATAACGCTTTCTAGCATCATAACACAACTCTTTTAGGAAGAGTCAATGAGTTTGAAACCGATGTTAACAAACCATTATTAATAAAAAGTAGGGGTGACAGAACCGATCAAACCATTGTGGAAAAAAGGGATGTCAGGACTTGATTTTGAGTGTTTTAGAAACACAACTCACAAATTCGAGACCATCAACCCCATTACATAACACTTTGTAATGACGTAACTGATATTACGTAACCTGTGACCATGTTACGTCATTCACGACTCAGGTCGACACGCTAAAAAGTGAAGAGAAATCACCAACTAGAAAGTGAGGGGAGGTGGGGTGGGTGGGGGTGTTTGATTTTTCTTTTACCGCTGTTCAATAATGCAATAATAATGGAATCTTCTGAGAAAGGGGTGTTAAAGTACGGATAAGAAACTAAAAGTTGTTTATCAATCAGTTACTTATCGAAAAAATAAGCATTTTATATCTAATTATTAAACCTAGACCAAATCAATTTGATACAATTGCCCTAACCGCCAATACTAAATGTGATAATACAACGCTTTCAAGCATCACAACACACCTCTTTTAGGAAGAGTCCATTCGTTTGAAACCAATATTAATTAAAGCATCCATTACTAAAAGAAGTAGGGGGTGACAGAACCGATTAATCCATTGTGAAAAAAGGGATGACAGTACTTAATTTTGAGTGTTTTAGAAATACAACTCACAAATTCGAGACCAACTATTCCGTTACATTACACTTTGTTATGACATAACTGATGTTACGTAACCTGTGACCTTAAGTCATTCGCGATTCCGATTTTTAGCTGTTAGGTTAAAAAAAGTGTGGAACTTTTCATGAACGAGAAAGAAGAGGGGAGTGGGGGGGGGGGGGGGAAGGGAAGGGTGATTTTGTTATTGTTGGAACAACTTTTTAATACATAAAGAATCTTCTTAAAAGGGGTGTAAGCCTGCTGAATGTAGTAGACCTAAACTATTAGGTTGTTTATTAAACACCCATCGGTAATTGAAAGCCAACCATTATGTATTGTTAATCAAACCCAAATTCAAGTTATACTATAGCTTTAATCCCAATCCTTGCACTCATTCCTGTAATACAATGGTTCAAACATCATAGCACACATCTTTTAGGAAGAGTCTATTAGTTTGATACAAATATTTAGAATTTCTTTTATGACGGGTACACAGGATAAACCCTTATTAAAAGCTGTAGGGTGGGCAGAACAGATCAAACCATTTTGATAAAAGGTTGACAGGATTCGAGATCAACTACCCGGTTACATAACGCTTTGTAATGACATAATTGATGTTACGTAACTTGTGACCTTGTTTCGTCATTCACATCAACGATGCTAAGCGATCACGCTAAAAAGTGAACAGTTTTCATAGACGGACAGAGGATGGGGGGGGGGGGGGGGAGCTGTTTTTGTTTTGGCATGACTGTCCAATTATGCCATCACCTGAAAAAGGGGTGTTAGACTACGGAAAATAAAATATTAAGCTGTTTACTAAAAACATAAATAGCTGAAAGCTAACCCTTATAATCTTATCTCAAACCCAATCGCAGTTATAAGATAGATGAGCCTAACCCTGATCTTGGTTCGACTTCTGTATATGATAATACTATGCTTCTATCAACATAAACACACCTCTTTTAGGAAAAGTCCATTATAGTTTGATACCCTTATTATAGTTTTTTAATGGCCTGTGTACACAACAAAGCATTAAGATACATAGGGGTGATAGAACAGACCAATCCATTATGATGAAAAGGTGTCAGCTCTTAATTCTGAATATTTTAGAAACAACTCAAAATTTGAGACCGACTATCCCTTTAGAGAACACTTTGTCACGACATAATTGATGTTACGTAGCATGTGACATTGTTACGTCATTTATATGACAACGTGTTGTCACGCTAAAAAAAGTCAACAGCATATTTTGATGCAACAAGGAAGGGTGGGGGGGGGGGTTGTTCAATTTCATCATCACTGTTCATTATTGCAATAATAATGGAATCTTGTGAAAAAGGTGTTTCAACTGCAGGAAAGGAAACAATAAGTTGTTTATTACATTATTAAGAGAAATAGGGGTGACAGAACCGATCAAACCATGGTAAAAAAGGGATGGCAGGACTTGATTTTGAGTGTTTTAGAAACTCAACTCACAAATTCGAGACCAACTACCCCGTTACATAACACTTTTTAATGACATAACTGATGTTACGTAATCTGTGACCATATTACGTAATTCACGACTCCGATTTTTAGCTGTCGGGCTGGAAAAAGTGTGAACATTTTTCATGAACGACACAGAAGGGGGGGGGGGGGGGTGAAGAGAGGGGAGTGATTTTGTTGTGGTTGGCACAACTGTCTTTTAATTCAATAAATATTGAATCTTCTGAAAAGGGGTGTAAGGCTACGGAAAGTAGTAAAATATTAGGTTCTTTATTAAAACATCCATTGGCAATTGAAAGCCAACCATTATATATTGTTAATCAAACCCAAATCCAAGTTATACCATAGCCTTAATCCTAATTCTTGCACTCATTCCTGTAATACAATGGGTCAAACATCATAACACACATCTTTTAGGAAGAGTCTATTAGTTTGATACAAATATTTAGAATTTCTTTTATGACGGGTACACAGGATAAACCCTTATTAAAAGCTGTAGGGTGGGCAGAACAGATCAAACCATTTTGATAAAAGGGATGACAGGATTCGAGATCAACTACCCGGTTACATAACGATTTGTAATGACATAATTGATGTTACGTAACTTGTGACCTTGTTTCGTCATTCACATCAACGATGCTAAGCGATCACGCTAAAAAGTGAACAGTTTTCATAGACGGACAGAGGATGGGGGGGGGGGAGCTGTTTTTGTTTTGGCATGACTGTCCAATTATGCCATCACCTGAAAAAGGGGTGTTAGACTACGGAAAATAAAATATTAAGCTGTTTACTAAAAACATAAATAGCTGAAAGCTAACCCTTATAATCTTATCTCAAACCCAATCGCAGTTATAAGATAGATGAGCCTAACCCTGATCTTGGTTCGACTTCTGTATATGATAATACTATGCTTCTATCAACATAAACACACCTCTTTTAGGAAAAGTCCATTATAGTTTGATACCCTTATTATAGTTTTTTAATGGCCTGTGTACACAACAAAGCATTAAGATACATAGGGGTGATAGAACAGACCAAACCATTGTAAAAAAAAGGGAAGGCAGGACTTGATTTTGAGTGTTTTAGAAACACAACTCACAAATTCGAGACTAACTACACCGTTACATAACACTTTTTAATGACATAACTGATGTTACGTAATCTGTGACCATATTACGTAATTCAAGACTCCGATTTTTAGCTGTCGGGCTGGAAAAAGTGTGAACACTTTTCATGAACGACACAGAAGGGGGGGGGGGTGATTTTGTTGTGGTTGGCACAACTGTCTTTTAATTCAATAGATATTGAATCTTCTGAAAAGGGGTGTAAGGCTGCGGAAAGTAGTAAACTATTAGGTTCTTTATTAAAACATCCATCGGCAATTTAACGCCAACCATTATTTATTATTAATCAAACCAAAATCCAAGTTATAACAAAGCCCTAATCATTTTCGGAGCACCCATTACTGTAATACAATGGTTCACATATCATAACACACCTCTTTTAGGAAGAGTCTATTAGTTTGATACCAATATTAAGGCTTTCTTTTATGACGGATACTAAGGATAAACCATTATTAAAAGCTGTAGGGTGGGCAGAACAGATCAAACCATTGTGAAACAAGGGATGACAGGACTTGATTTTGAGTGTTTTAGAAACACAACTCACAAATTCGAGACTAACTACCCGGTTACATAACACTTTGTAATGACGTAACTGATATTAAGTAACCTGTGACCAAGTTACGTAAGTCAGACTCCGATTTTAGCTGTTAGGTTGAAAAATGTTTGAACACTTTTCATGAACGTAACCGAAGGGGTTTTGTTGTTGTTGTTGGCGCGACTGTATAATAATGCAATAAATATGGAATCATCTGAAAAGTGGTGTTAGTCTACTGAAAGTAGTAAATTAAGGTTTTTTATTAAACCATCCATCAGTAATTAAAAACCAACAATTAAATATTATTAATCAAACCCAAATCCAAGTTATACCATAGCCTAAATCCTAATCATAGCACCCATTACTGTAATGCAATGGTTTAAACATCATAACACTCATTTTATAGGTAGAATCTATTAGTTTGATACCAATATTAAGAATTTCTTTCATGACGAGTGTACAGGACAAACCATTATTAAAAGATGTAGAGTGGGCTGAACAGATCAAACCATTGTATAAAAGGGATGACAGGACTTAATTTTTAGTCTTTTAGAGCCACAACTCACAAACTCTAGACCAACTGCCCCGTTACATAACACTTTGTTATGACATAACTGATGTTACGTAACCTGTGATATTCTTACGACTCCGAAGTTTAGCTGTCAGGCTAAAAAAAGTGTGAACACTTACTTTTTATGAACGTGACCGAAGAGGGGAGGGGGTTGAATCTTCTGAAAAGGGGTGTAAGCCTTCGAAAAATAGTAGCCCTAAACTATTAAGTTGCTATTAAACATCCGTAGTTGAAAGCCAACCATTATGTATTATTAATCAAACCCAAATTCAAGTTATACCATAGCCCTAACCCTAATCCTTGCCCAAATTACTGTAGGTGGTAATACTATGATTTCTTCATTATAATTCACCTCTTATAGGAAGAGTCTATTAGTTTGATACCAATATTAAGACATTTTTTTACAAGCGCGTGTAGAACAGTCAGTTAAGTAAAGAAAAAGGGGTGTCAGAACCGATCAAACCATTGTTATAAAAGGGATGTTAGGACTTGATTTTGAGTATTTTAGAAACAACCCACAAAGTCGAGACCAACTTATGCCTGGTTACATAACATTATTGAATGAAGTAACTGATATTACATAACATATGACATTGTTAAGTCATTTTCGACAACGTGACGTCACGTTAAAAAATTCAACAGTATATTTTAATGCAACAATGAAGGGTGGGGGTAGGGCGGGAGGGGAGTTTAATTTTATCATCACTGTTCAATACTGCATTAATAACGGAATCTTGTGAAAACGGGGTTTCAACTGCGGAAAAGGAAACACAAAGTTGTTTATTTTATTATTAAGAGAAATAGGGGTGACAGAACCGATCAAACCATTGTGGAAAAAAGGGATGTCAGGACTTGATTTTGAGTGTTTTAGAAACACAACTCACAAATTCGAGACCATCTACGCCGTTACATAACACTTTGTAATGACGTAACTGATATTACGTAATCTGTGACCATGTTACGTCATTCACGACTGTGGGCTACATGCTAACAAAATGAACAGAAAACATCGACTAGAAAGTGAGGGGAGGTGGGGTTGGGGGGGAGTGGGGTGTTTGATTTTTTTTTACCACTGTTCAATAATGCAATAATAATGAAATCTTCTGAGAAAGGGGTGTTAAAGTACGGATAAAAAAATAAAAGTTGTTTATCAATCAGTTACTAATTGAAAATAACCATTTTATATCTAATTATTAAACCAAGACCAAACCCAAATCAATTTTATGCCATTGCCCTAACCCCCAATACTAAATGTGATAATACAATGCTCTCAAGTATCATAAATAAACTCTTTTAGGAAGAGTCCATTCGTTTGAAACCGATATTAAAGCATCCGTTATTAAAAGAAGTAAGGGGTGGCAGAATCGATCTAACCATTTGATAGTTTGATACCAATATTAAGACATTTTTTTACAAGCGCGTACAGAACATTCAATTAAGTAAAGAAGTAGAGGTGTCAGAACCGTTAAAACCATTGTTATAAAAAGGATGAAAGGACTTAATTTTAAGTGTTTTAGAAACAACCCACAAAGTCGAGACCAACTAATGCCTGGTTACATAACATTATTGAATGAAGTAACTGATATTACATAACTTTTGACCTTGTTAAGTCATTTACGACAACGTGACGTCACGCTAAAAAAGTCAACATTATATTTTGATGCAACAATGAAGGGTGGGGGTGGGGCGGGAAGGGGAGTTTAATTTTATCATCACTGTTCAATATTGCAATAATAATAGAATCTTGTGAAAAAGGGGTTTCAACTGCGGAAAAGGAAGCAAAAAGCTGTTTATTACATTATTAAGAGAAATAGGGGTGACAGAACCGATCAAACCATTGTAAAAAAAGGGATGTCAGGACTTGATTTTGAGTGTTTTAGAAACACAACTCACAAATTCGAGACCAACTACCCCTTACATAACACTTTGTAATGACATAACTGATGTTACGTAACCTGTGACCTTGTTACGTCATTCACGACTCAGGTCGACACGCTAAAAAAGTGAACAGAAATCACCGACTAGAAAGTGAGGGGAGGTGGGGGTGGGGGTGATTGGGGTGTACGGATAAGAAACTAGAAGTTGTTTATCAATCAGTTACTAATTGAAAATAAACATTTTATATATAATTATTAACCCTAGACCAAATCAATTTTATACCATTGCCCTAACCCCAAAATACTAAATGTGATAATACAATGCTTTCAAGTATCATAACACACCTCTTTTAGGAAGAGTCCATTCGTTTGAAACCAATATAAATTAAAGCATCCATTACTAAAAGAAGTAGGGGGTGACAGAACGATCAATCCATTGTGAAAAAAAGGGATGCCAGGACTTAATTTTGAGTGTTTTAGAAACACGACTCACAAATTCGAAACCAACTATTCCGTTACATAACACTTTGTTATGACATAACTGATGTAACGTCACCTTTGACCTTCTTACGTCATCCACAATTTCGATGTTTAGCTGTCAGGCTAAAAAAAGTGTGAACACTTTTCATGAACGAGAAAGAAGGGGGGGGGGGGGGTGATTCGTTGTTGATGGAACAACTTTTTAATAAATATAGAATCTTCTTAAAAGGGGTGTAAGCCTACTGAATGTAGTAGACCTAAACTATTAGGTTGTTTATTAAACACCCATCTTTAATTGAAAGCCAACCATTATATATTATTAATCTAACCCAAATCCAAGTTATACCATAGCATATCCCTAATCCTTGCCGAAATTACTGTAGGTGGTAATTCTATGATTCCTCCATTATGACACACCTCTTATAGGAAGAGTCTATTAGTTTTATACCAATATTAAGACATTTTTTTACAAGCGCGTTTAGAACAATCAATTAAGTAATGAAGTAGGGGTGTCATAACCGATCAAACCATTGTTATAAAAGGGATGATAGGACTTAATTTTGAGTGTTTTAGAAACAACCCACAAAGTCGAGACCAACTTATGCCTGGTTACATAACATTTTTGAATGAAGTAACTGATATTACATAACCTGTGACCTTGTTACGTCATTTACGACAACGTGACGTCACGCTAAAAAAAGTCAACATTATATTTTTGTTCAACAATGAAGTGTGGGGGTGGGGCGAGAAGGGCAGTTTAATTTTATCATCACTGTTCAATACTGCATTAATAATGGAATCTTGTGAAAAAGGGGTTTCAACTGCGGGAAAGGAAACAATAAGTTGTTTATTACATTATTAAGAGAAATAGGGGTGACAGAACCGATCAAACCATTGTGAAAAAAGGGATGGCAGGACTTGATTTTGAGTGTTTTAGAAACAGAACTCGCAAATTCGAGACCAACTACCCCGTTACATAACACTTTGTAGTGACATAACTGATGTTACGTAACCTGTGACCTTGTTACGTCATTCACGAATCCGAGCTACACACTAAAATGTGAGGGGAGGTGGGGGTGAGTGGGGTGTTTAATTTTATTTTTACCACTGTTCAATAATGCAATATTAATGGAATCTTCTGAGAAAGGGGTGTTAAAGAACGGATAAGAAACTAACTGTTGTTTATCAATCTGTTACTAATTGAAAATAAGCATTTTATATCTAATTATTAAACCTGGACCAAATCACTTTGTTACCATTGCCCTTACACCCAATACTAAATGGGATAATGCAATGCTTTCAAGCATCATAACACATCTTTTTAGGAAGAGTCCATTAGTTTAAAACCGATATTAAAGCATCCATTATTAAAAAAAGTAGGGGTGACAGAACCGATCAATCCATTGGGAAAAAAGTGATGACGGGACTAAAAAAAACCCATTATGTATTTAATTATTAAACCTAAACGAAACCCAAATCCAAGTTATACCATAGCGCTAACCTTTATCCTAACACCAATACCAAATGTGATATACTAAATATGATAATATAACGCGTTCTAGCATCATAACACACCTCTTTTAGGAAGAGTCAATTCGTTTGAAACCGATATTAACAAACCATTATTAATAAAAAGTAGGGGTGACAGAACCGATCAAACCATTGTGGAAAAAAGGGATGTCAGGACTTGATTTTGAGTGTTTTAGAAACACAACTCACAAATTCGAGACCATCTACCTCGTTACATAACACTTTGTAATGACGTAACTGATATTACGCAACCTGTGACCATGTTACGTCATTCACGACTCAGGTCGACACGCTAAAAAAGTGAACAGAAATCACCGACTAGAAAGTGAGGGGAGGTGGGGGTGGGGGTGCGGAGTGGGGTGTTTGATTTTTTTTACCACTGTTCAATAATACTATAATAATGAAATCTTCCGAGAAAGGGGTGTTAAAGTACGGATAAGAAACTAAAAGTTGTTTATCAATCAGTTACTAATTGAAAATAAGCATTTTATATCTAATTATTAAACCTAGAAGTGTGAACACTTTTCATGAACGAGAAAGAAGAGGGGGGGGGGTTGATTTTGTTGTTGTTGGAAGAACTTTTTAATAAATATAGAATCTTCTGAAAAGGGGTGTAAGCCTACTGAATGTAGTAGACCTAAACTATTAGGTTGTTTATTAAACACCCATTGGTAATTGAAAGCCAACCATTATATATTATTTATCTAACCCAAATCCAAGTTATACCATAGCCCTAACCCTAATCCTTGCCGAAATTACTGTAGGTGGTAATACTATGATTCCTTCATTATAATTCACCTCTTATAGGAAGAGTCTATTAGTTTGATACCAATATTAAGACATTTTTTTTTACAAGCGCGTGTAGAACAGTCAATTAAGTAAAGAAATAGGGGTGTCAGAACCGATCAAACCATTGTTATAAAAGGGATGACAGGACTTAATGTTGAGTGTTTTAGAAACAACCCACAAAGTCGAGACCAACTTATGCCTGGTTACATAACATTATTGAATGAAGTAACTGATATTACATAACATATGACCTTGTTAAGTCATTTTCGACAACGTGACGTCACGCTAAAAAAGTCAACAGTATATTTTGATGCAACAATGAAGGGTGGGGGTAGGGCGGGAAGGGGAGTTTAATTTTATCATCATAAAAAAAAGGGATGTCAGGACTTGATTTTGAGTGTTTTTAAAAGACAACTCACAAATTCGAGACCAACTACCCCGTTACATAACACTTTGTAATGACGTAACTGATATTACGTAACCTGTGACCTTGTTACGTCATTCACGACTCCGAGCTACACACTAAAAAATGAACAGAATTCACCAACTGAACAGTGAGTGGAGGTGGGGGTGGGGGTGAGTGGGGTGTTTAATTTCTTTTACCACTGTTCAATAATGCAATAATAATGGAATCTTCTGAGAAAGGGGTGTTAAAGTACGGATAAGAAACTAAAAGTTTTTTTTATCAATTAGTTACTAATTGAAAATACGCATTTTATATCTAATTATTAAACCTAGACCAAATCAATTTCATACCATTGCCCTAACCCCCAAAACTAAATGTGATAATACAACGCTTTCAAGCATCATAACACAACTCTTTTAGGAAAAGTCCATTCGTTTGAAACCTATATAAATTAAAGCATCCTTTACTAAAAGAAGTAGGGTGTGACAGAACCGATCAATCCATTGTGGAAAAAAAGGGATGTCAGGACTTGATTTTGAGTGTTTTAGAAGCACAACTCACAAATTCGAGACCATCTACCCCGTTACATAACACTTTGTAATGACGTAACTGATATTACGTAATCTGTGACTATGTTACGTCGTTCACGACTCAGGTCGACACGCTAAAATATGAACAGAAATCACTGACTAGAAAGTTAGGGGAGGTGGGGGTGGATGTGGGGGTGAGAGGAGTGTTTTTGATTTTTTTGTTTACCACTGTTTAATAATGCTATAATAATGAAACCTTCCGAGAAAGGGGTTTTAAGTATGGATAAGAAACTAAAAGTTGTTTATCAATCAGTTACTAATTATTTATTGAAAATAAGCATTTTATATCTAATTATTAAACCTAGACCAAATCAATTTTATACCATTGCTCTAACCCCCAAATACTAAATGTGATAATACAATGCTTTCAAGTATCATAACACAGCTCTTTTAGGAAGAGTCCATTCGTTTGAAACCAATATAAATTAAAACATCCATTTCTAAAAAAAGTAGGGGGTGACAGAACCGATCAATCCATTGTGAAAAAAAGGGATGCCAGGACTTAATTTTGAGTGTTTTAGAAACACAACTCACAAATTCGAGACCAACTACCCAGTTACATAACACTTTGTTATGACATAACTGATGTTACGTAACCTGTGACCTTGTTACGTCATTCACGAATCCGAGCTACACACTAAAATGTGAGGGGAGGTGGGGGTGAGTGGGGTGTTTAATTTTATTTTTACCACTGTTCAATAATGCAATATTAATGGAATCTTCTGAGAAAGGGGTGTTAAAGAACGGATAAGAAACTAACTGTTGTTTATCAATCTGTTACTAATTGAAAATAAGCATTTTGTATCTAATTATTAAACCTGGACCAAATCACTTTGTTACCATTGCCCTTACCCCCCAATACTAAATGGGATAATGCAATGCTTTCAAGCATCATAACACATCTTTTTAGGAAGAGTCCATTACTTTAAAACCGATATTAAAGCATCCATTATTAAAAAAAAGTAGGGGTGACAGAACCGATCAATCCATTGGGAAAAAAGGGATGACAGGACTAAAAAAACCCATTATGTATTTAATTATTAAACCTAAACGAAACCCAAATCCAAGTTATACCATAGCGCTAACCTTTATCCTAACTCCAATACTAAATGTGATATACTAAATATGATAATATAACGCGTTCTAGCATCATAACACACCTCTTTTAGGAAGAGTCAATTCGTTTGAAACCGATATTAACAAACCATTATTAATAAAAAGTAGGGGTGACAGAACCGATCAAACCATTGTGGAAAAAAAGGATGTCAGGACTTGATTTTGAGTGTTTTAGAAACACAACTCACATATTCGATAACCATCTACCTCGTTACATAACACTTTGTAATGACGTAACTGATATTACGCAACCTGTGACCATGTTACGTCATTCACGACTCAGGTCGACACGCTAAAAAAGTGAACAGAAATCACCGACTAGAAAGTGAGGGGAGGTGGGGGTGGGGGTTAGTTGCGTGTTTGATTTTTTTACCACTGTTCAATAATGCAATAATAATGGATTCTTCTGAGAAAGGGGTGTTAAAGTACGGATAAGAAACTAAAAGTTGTTTATCAGTTACTAATTGAAAATAAACATTTTATATATAATTATTAAACCTAGACCAAATCAATTTTATACCATTGCCCTAACCCCAAAATACTAAATGTGATACTACAATGCTTTCAAGTATCATAACACACCTCTTTTAGGAAGAGTCCATTCGTTTGAAACCAATATAAATTAAAGCATCCCTTACTAAAAGAAGTAGTGGGGTGACAGAACCGATCAATCCATTGTGAAAAAAAGGGATGACAGGACTTAATTTTGAGTGTTTTAGAAACACAACTCACAAATTCGAGACCAACTACCCCGTTACATAACACTTTGTTATGACATAACTGATGTTACGTAACCTGTGACCTTGTTGCGACATTCACAATAACGATATTTAGCTATCACGCTAAAAAAGTGAACAGTTTTCATTGACGGGACAAGGGGGGGGGGGTGTGATTTTGTTGGCACGACTCTCCAATAAAGCTATAATAATATAATCTTCTGAAAAGGGGTGTTAAAGTACGGAAAGTAAACAATATGTTGGTTTTTTAAATTTAAGCAGTCCCTAATTGAAAGTTAACAATTATATTGTTAAACCTAAACCAAATTCGAATCCAAGTTATATCATAGCCCCCATTACTAAAGGTGATAATACAATAACACACCTCTTATAGGAAGAATTCATTTGTTTATCAGGCGGGTATACAGAACAAACCGTTATTAAAAGAAGTAGGGGTGACAGGACAGATTGTACCATTGTGATGACAAGGGATATCAAATTTTGAATTATAGGCTAATTTTGGAAGAGTCTATAGGGCTGGTAAGTAGGTCAATAAACAGTTCTACGGCTCAATAAAACCTGCATGAGCCATAGAACTGTTTATTGACCTACTTACCCGCCCTATAGTAGCACATTGATAGAGGGCTATCGGGGTATGATATGTAATCGTGTGCTTTGGTCAGCTTGAGGTCATCTGTCAGTGTTACTGCACGTGACTGACAAACCGGTCTGGCATAACTTCTAATCAGTGGAATGTAGGCCCTAATGTTAAACATTGATGCGTAAAAAAGCTTACATTCTAGCAGAGGCGTAGCGATGGGGGGGGGGGGGGGGACGCCAAAATGGGTTGGAAAATGTAATCGAAAGTTTGAGGGGGGGGGGGCGGTGCAAATCGAAAGTTTGAGGGGGAGGGGGTGCAAATCGAAAGTTTGAGAGGGGGTGTAATTCGAAAGTTTGTCCCCGGGCGCCGGAAAGGGTCGCTACGCCTCTGCATTCTAGTTAATAAAATAGTTGCAAAGGCAATTAAAACAAGTTTTAAAATGTCAAATGTTTTTTTTTTTAATATTATCTTGTAAAACATGGCAACTGACTTTTTATTGAAATAGAGAATATGATAACAAAAACAACAAAATTCATTCTGAAATGGCTATGAGATTCTAATTGTACAGATTAAAAGTGCCTGACTTGATACTGAAAATAACGAAACAATGCTCTAAAATTATAGACTAAGCTAACTTTATATTGTTTCGTTTGTAAAGAACTAGATTATGCAATGGAACCAAAGAAACGCAATTTTAAAATTTCAGAACATGGTGGCAAATCTTCACACTGACAAAATTTATATTTCATTTAAGCTCATTATTAACTTAGAGTGTAAACTACAATTCAACAAAAAAAAAAGTAATTTTAAAAGGAAATTGTATCCTAGGTAGAAACGGATGTAAAATGAAAATGCCATTATTTGTTTAAAAAATCAATGGAAAAAACAATACGTCTTTTCTTGACATTTAGAAATATGTATAGGTAGCGTTCAATTACTAACAGAATACGATATGCCATTCAATATTACATTTATGACAGGTATTTAAAAATTGCACATACAAAAAAAAAACAATATAGCATATTACATAATAAAAAACGGACAACTACATACACTAAAGGATTTTTTTTTCGCTATATATATATATATATATATATATATATATATATATATATATATATATATATATATATATATGTCAACACGAATGTTGCATGATATTTACTATGTCATTAGTTTACAGCTACAAATGATGTGCCCATAAAGTTTTATTATCCTAGAGAGTTGCGTTAGCTACTAAATTTGTGCCGGCCAACCGACAGCCGTGAATGCTATTGTTGTTATGTTTACACAGTATGTCTACAGTCCATGTTGTGTAGATGTGTACCTTTGGTGAGTCGAAGTGGTCTTAATAGAGTGAGTGTTGATGATCTCAAATAGCATACGCGTAGCCTCATGTAGCCAGTGTAGAATGCTTGACATCTTAAATTCTAGCATGTAGCATACGTGTCTCGAAATATAGACAGTAGGCAGTACTTCATAACTCACGTGCTAGCATGTAGCACACGTGTAGACAATTGTAGTCAGTAGGCAGTGCTTGATGTCTCATGTGCTAGCATACTAACCTCATGACGCTGCTTGATATATCATGTGCTAGCATACTAACCTTATGACGCGAGTGCTCGGATATTTATTGATCTGAAACTTGACCTAGTCCTTGACCCCCAAATACTATTCCCAATAGAGAATCTCCACGAGCTGACCTCTGCACTACTTATAAATTTCTCGTGCAAGTTGAGATTTCTACACCGTTTTTGTGGAGTCAATAGACCAAAGCGGGAAAAAACTTCAGCATTGTTGTGGTTAAAATTTTAAGTGTGTTTGTAATGTTTGTAGCCTAATGTGTTTATAGCATAATGTGTTTTTTTGTAGCATTTTTGGAGCCTAATGTTTGTAGTGTGTTTGTAGCCTAATGTTTGTAGCGTTATGTTTGTAGCCTAACGTTGCCTCGTTTCACTAGCAAAAAACGGCCTTGTTGCCCAAACAGCTGATTTGAAAAGTGTAGATAAATGAGATTATCTTTCTGAACCTTAGTAATCGATACAAGAACGGTTACCACGTCAGTCTCTGACATTTGGGAATTTATGCAGTAGCTTCCCCTTATCCAATAAAACATGAGTGAAATAAATATTTTTTCTAGCGCGGTTTCCATGAAGCTGACTTCACATAAAAAAAAAAATTAAGATGACGAATCCTGGTTTTTAAAGGGAGAAAAAAAAATGCTACCATTAAAAACTGACACCTTGAAACAAAGACGGAATGATAGATGCTGTATAGTAAGTAATAAATAACGAGTACTGTTAGGGTACTGATCATCACTGCAGTAAGGTGGAGCATTGCTGAATGACGTGATCTAATCTTTCTGTGCCCCAGTTGAACAGAAAGGGGCCGTAACTCACACCACTAATAGATTTCTCTAGGCCATTAAAAAAAAACTGTTTACATCTAAAACTGAGGGTCAGGTGAGATGCGATGATGTAGTGATTGAGGTATATTTACATCAACTTAAGTCGACACTGAATAAATTAAATTCAAAGTACATCTTACAATGCTTTACATACAGGTAAATTACTCATATATACATACAGCACACAAACAGTCTCTTATATATATATATATATATATATATATATATATATATATATATATATATATATATATATATATATATATATATATATATATATATATATATAAATATATAAAGAGTGATTTATGAATATTATTAGATATAAGATTTAAAATTACTAGAAGTCATTCTTTGAATGATCCGGTTACATATGCTGATATACCGGTCACATAAGGTGATATACCGGTCACATATGCTGATATACCGGTTACATATGCTGATATACCGGTCACATAAGGTGATATACCGGTCACATATGCTGATATACCGGTCACATATGCTGATATACCGGTCACATATGCTGATATACCGGTCACATATGTTTATATTCGGTCACATATGCTGGTATATCTGACTGAAATGCTACCACGTAGCAAAACTTGTTAAACCGGCGAGGTCTCCATACTTTCTATAACGTTAGGTTGCCGCCCTTTGACAGAAGTATTGACCTTTGAACCTGCTGGTGTGGTTCAACTTTTATCAAATCACGTGATCAGGGTCTGGCTTACACCTGACTGTAGTCTCGACATCGACACAAGTATAGTTGTGGGGGGTGTCGGACGACAAATTACGTTTCCTTACACATTACCTCCCCTTAGCTTGTTGATTAAGCCCAGAAGGGTCGCATCCAAAAGGCGCCAAAAACAATGCGGGGGCCTTAAAATAAAAAATACAAACCTATTCGTGTCTTAACAATTCATACACATTTATATTACTATCAACAGTTTGGGAACAATGCATACTAAATTTAAATGCATTTTTAGTCCTTGTTAGCAAGGTCGTTCATCAATCTTCTGATTGACCTGTACCACGTGAGAATTGTCGCCAACCTTTGACAGAAAATGCCGCCTGAGTACCACTATGACCTTTGAACTGTGTCACGTGATCAGTTTGTTTAGTAACGTCGCCGTCAAAAAGGCGGTGAGTATCCTGTAGAAGTTGTCGATGACAATTTTTGGGTAGAGGAAGGTGGTGGCGCAGTTGTGGCCGTTCCCTGGCTGGGTGTGGGAGGCCCCGGTACCTGGGGGGAGAGAAATCGTTGTCTGGTTCAGTTCGTGCCTGCTGAGGAACCAACATGCTTCAAATATTTTAGCCTAATTAGATTAATTAACTAAATTCACTGCGTTTTAATTTATTTGTTTTGAAAAGTAATTAAATAATTTCAACTTTTTCAATAAGCCAGCCTTTTTTTGATAGATAAAGGGTTTGTGAATCTAATAGTTATAGCCATTAAAGGTTATAGATAAGCTTAGCCAATTTGTTGATAGTGAACGTAACCTTTGCTTGAACTTACCCCGTTTTACATTAGAACTGTCAGCTGTTTAGAGAAAATAAAATGATATTTTAGTCAAAGTTGCTTACAATTCCTGGCCAACATTTTAATACAAATCAATTTTGAATAATTAATTTAATTAAATCTTTTATGTATTTGGACTATTTATCTTTAAAATAATTTATATTTAAAAGGAAGTTTTAAAGAACTACCTAGAGTTTAGAGTATATTGATAAGTTAATTTTAAAAAAAGTAAAATAAAGAAGTGATTTAACATCAACAAAATTGCTTGTGTAATGTAAGCCGAGATGATTCTCTAGTGACAACAGTAAACACCAAACACATTAAAAGCTGGAAACTACCCAACAGCCACACGATAGTGTACTAACACATTTTGGCCAAGAAGATTTAAAATAAATAAATAATTGAACCACATTTAAAATTCAGATCTTCTTGGCCACTGACGGCTACACAAAACAGGGACACATTTTATTTTCTACGCAGCCGTCAAGTGCATGGACGTTGGACGGCCGCCATTGCGCACGACACCAAAACGAGGCAGAGGTCACCGACACCAAAACGAGGCAGAGGTCACCGGGTCTCACCGACAAGGACGTTGACCTCGACGCTGGCGATGAGCTCGGTGGAGCTGCGGCAGATGTAGGTGCCGGAGTCGTTGCTGCTGCCGCTGATGATCATCAGCTCGCTGACCAGAGACATCGTGTCCTTTGACCTGGGGGTATAAGGGGTGGGGGGAGGAGAGGCGTCAGTACAGCTGTCAGGGTAGGATAAGGGGGTGGGGGGTGGGGTGGGGGGGGGAGAGGTATCAGTACAGCTGTCATGGTAGTATGGGGGGGGGCGGCGTCAGTACAGCTGTCAGGGTAGGATAAGGGGGTGGGGGTGGGGTGGGGGAGAGGTGTCAGTACAGCTGTCATGGTAGTATGGGGGGGGGGGGGAGGCGTCAGTACAGCTGTCAGGATAGTATGGGGGGTGGGTGGGAGAGGCGTCAGTACAGCTGTCAGGGTAGTATAAGGGGGGGGGGGGGTGGGGGGGGCGTCAGTACATTTGTCAGGGTAGTATTGGGGGGGGGAGGTGTCAGTACAGCTGTCATGGTAGTATAGGGGGTGGGGGGAGGCACCCATACAAATGTCAGTGGACATTGGGGGAGGGGTGCATCTGTAGAACTTTCAGGGTGCTTCAATGGGGTGGGAGAGTCATCTGTACAACCCCCCCCCCCCCCGTCACATAGAACGTCCATAGCTCCCCCACTCGAATAAAATTAAACAATAATCAATTCAAGCTGAAAACATCAACTTAAACCTTTCTTATAATCGCCAACCCATCTCCCGAAAAATTTAAATACCCCTCTCCTTTCCGCAGAAAATGCCTGAAAGAAACCCGGTATAAGACTATCAATGTACATTCCTAGAGACGCTGACTGCAAGTCAAAGCCATTCATTTTCACAGGTATTTGTAACTTAAGGGAAAGAGATTACACGTTGTAACCTGCTCTACTTTTTCATGGCATCAAAAGAAGACTCCATATTGCGTTCAGCTTTAAACCATCAATAAACCATGAATATATTTGTATAGAAAAATACTGCACCCCCCCATCATTAACTGATACCCTTGGCACTTACGTCCCCCTTACTTTCTCTCAACTGATTTTGTTATTGCGCGCCCCTCTTCCCATTAACAGAATTTGGCACTCTTGTCACACCCCCCCCCTTTACCTGAATTTTTGTCACTTTAGTCACCCCCCACCTCCCTTACCTGAATTTGGTGATAACGACGTTTGGGTAGACGCTGGAACCCCCCCCTCCCTCCCTTACCTGAATTAGTCACTTTAGTCACACCCCTCCCCCCCCCCTTTAACTGAATTTGTCACTGTCACACACCCCCCCCCCCTCCCTTACCTGAATTTGTCACTGTCACCCCCCCCCCTTACCTGAATTTGTCACTGTCACACACCCCCCCTCCCTTACCTGAATTTGTCACTGTCACCCCCCCCCTTACCTGAATTTGTCACTGTCACACACCCCCCCCCCCCCTTACCTGAATTTGTCACTGTCACACCCCCCCCCCCCCCTTACCTGAATTTGTCACTGTCACACCCCCCCCCCTCCCCTTACCTGAATTTGTCACTGTCACACACCCCCCCATCCCTTACCTGAATTTGTCACTGTCACACCCCCCCCCCCCTTACCCTGAATTTAATCTCTCTGTT
>NW_026733304.1:0-24923 GCF_028476545.2 Physella acuta
GCCTTGGTTAAAAATTAAGTAATCAACAGTCTCACCTTAAGATTTTAAATGAACGAGTCTTGTACTGCTTGATGATATTTTAATCGAAATATTGTTTTATAAAAAGAATTTATGTTCATTTTCAGTTTTTAGCTAGCACATTACGTCATACAGTCGTGAAAGCTATTTTAAGAACGCATTTTTTTTCTAACATTTGTCTTGAGAGTATTTTTTTTAATGAACATTGTAACACTAACTCACAATACTTAATAGATCTAGATTCGAATGTAAAAGTAATAAATATAAATGTTCCTTCCTAGTTTACCTTTACCATCGAGGGCAGCATAGGGCGGAACAGAGTTTCTTCCATGTATCACTTCGCCCCCCCCCCCCCCACCTCCCTGGACGAAACTGAATTTATATTGAAAAAATATACTTTTACCAGTGTCCGCCCCCCCCCCCCCCCGAAAAAAAACCAAAAGTCTGGAAGAAACAATGGGGCGGAAAACTAATATAAACCTCAAGTTTTCATTCATTCAAGCCGTTAGGATTTCTTTTTAGACTCTTCCCTTCTCTTTACGGATCATTCAGACTGCTTTATATTAAAGAGGTGTTAGGGCGGGGGAGGTTAGACCCCCACCCCCTTCCCTCTTACGAACCCCCCTAAGGACAGCTGTCTCATCTAAACTGTTTACGAAGGGGCACTCGTGTCGCCTACTTTTTGTTTCAAAATCATGAATATCATTCAACCGCCATTTTACGTTCTACAATCGTTATATTTTACCAAAAAAAGCAACCAGAGGCGTCGCAATGCCGGGGGTTGGGGGGGGGGGGGGGATGCGGACCGCACCGGGTGACACCATTTGGGGGGGGGGTGACACCTGGCAAAAATTGCAAAATATATAGGCAAAATATGCGAACGAAATAGAATTTATATAGAAAATATATACTTTTACCTGTGTCCGCCCTCCCGGATTTTTTTTTTTGCTAGTTTCATTTATGATTAATTAAAGTTAAATAGTCTTTTAAGTACAAATCGAGTGGGGGTGACACCATGACGTAAACGTGCTAACTATAGTATAGAGAAAACATTGCTACATCCACTATATTATTAACATACTATAGATAAACATCGTTACTATTAAGCCTGCAGTGATTAAAGCTTGCACACATACATGTAAGCATATGCGGTATATATTTAAACTATAGGCTTATGTCAGCCGACACACACATTATATATATATATATATATATATATATATAAATATATATATATATATATATATATATATATATATATATATATATATATATATATATATATATATATATATATATATATATATATATACATATATATATATATATATATATATATATATATATATATATATATATATATATATATATATTGTTTCTTGGGGGGGGGGGGGGTGAAAGTGCCTAGCGACGCCACTGCATATACTTTATTACTTAGTTGTTAGGAGCAGAGGCGTAGCGACCCTTCCCGGCACCCGGGGACATACTTTCAATTTGGCGCCCCCTTGGGAGCAAATTTTCGATTTGCACCCCCCCTCGAACTTTTCATTTGCACCCCCCCCCCCTCGAACATTTCATTTGCACCCCCCCCCCCTCAAACTTTCGATTTGCATCCCCCCCATCGAACTTTTCATTTGCACCCCCCCTCAAACTTTCAATTTGGCGCCCCCCCTAAGGTCGGCGCCCGGGGGACATATGTCCCCCCCGCCCCCCCCCCCCCCTCGCTACGCTACTGGTTAGGAGCCCTATTAGTATAACGAGAAAAATGGCCCGTTGAGGAAGGATACACCGGGCGCTAGGTTGATAGTGCTGTCTTTTTTCTCTAAACTAAAACCAACCCACCCCCCCCCCCCCACCCCCTCCCACCCCCACCCACCCCACACACCACCCCCCCCCACCCCCACCCCCACCCCCAAAAAACATGTCTACCGTCCCATTCAACGAAATATAATTATATACTTTTTCCAGTGTCCGCCCCCTCCCCGAAAATTCTACCCCCGCCCCCCGAAAATTTCCCCCACCCCCACCCCTCTCCGGGGAGGAAAAAGTCTGAAAGAAACACTGGTGTCGCGCTTAGCCACTACGCGAAGAATTGCATTAAAGAAATTGCGAGAAAACCACTTTTTAGATTAGACACATTAATTAGGCGGTAATTTTATTATAGAGTATCGATGAGGAAACCCCCCCCCCCCACCCCTCCCACCCCCCCCCCCCCACCCCCCACTCCTAAAAAAATCATGTCCACCGTCCCATTTAACGAAATATAATTATATACTTTTTCCAGTGTCCGCCCCCCTTCCCGAAAATTCTACCCCCGCCCCCGAAAATTTCAATTACCCCCACCCCTCTCCGGGGAGGAAAAAGTCTGAAAGAAACAATAGTCAACTTCCACAAAATCATAATTTGGCTAGTTTATAATTATGTAATAGAAAGCGAGTCTGCATTTTTCACTAGATTTCTATATTTACGTTGAAAAAGTAGAAGGTTTCATAAATATTACTCGCCAAACTTTTTAAATATTTTGTTTCTATTTTAAAAACCTTATTTGTAATATTGCGAACATTTTTAAATATATAAATCTTCGGTTAAAGAAAATTAAATTTGACCTTTTTGTTGATTGGTATCTACCGTTGGTTTGATTTCGGGAAAAGTGTAAACAAAACATTCACACGTGCAAGATATATTTTTTAAAATGGGAAAGAAAAGAAAATTAAATAAACAAACTATTGAAGTAAACGAAAGTGATAATGATGGAAAAAAGGTAATTTTCAAAATTTAGCTTTTTTTTCTGAACTCGTTACGACAAAACATTAGATCTCAGTTTACTGGTGAATTTGACAAAGTCGACTCGAAAATCGAAAATAGTGAAAATACTCGAAATCATGAGAGAAAACTTAAAATTCGCTTAGTCAAGTCAGTCACCCAGTCTCACTTACTTAATTTTATAATTTTTAGGCCTACAATTTTTTATTATAATTAGATACTAGACCTGATAATTAATAATAATAATTATTAATTATTGTTAGTAATGTTAGGGCCCTAACTGTTTAAACATAAATTAAAACGTATTTCTGTTAGGTAACTGTTAATTTTATCTTCTGTAGGCCTAAATTTTAAAGCAGGGGGGGGGGGGGCAGATGATGAAGCTTTAGAAGTAGAGTTAATCTGTTTTGTAGACCTCAACATATGAAATATAAAGGAATAGTGTGGATGGTCAGTACTGTGAATATGCCCAACTGCCTTTACTTTCCCTAATGCTCAAGCCTGGGATCCGAACTGGAAATAACTTAAGACTTTCGTGTTAGCATCACAGTAGACCACACCTTCTCATGATTTTTTTTTTTTAATAAAAAGCTAAAAAGAAATTCAAAACTGTAGGCCTATTTAATTCCAATATTATAAAAATAGCAAATGCAAAGAACTTGCAAATACTTTTTGTGTTTAAAATATAGGCCTACAGGCCCTAGGCCATAGTTAGCAACATGACTATTAGTTATATTTGCAATATGTAGCCCCCCTCCCGAATATTTATTAAGATTTTCTATTCAGTTTATATAGCACATTTCAACCAGATGCTTCTTTTTGGGTGGTCTCAATTTAACATTTAGCCTACTTGTCTTATTAATATTTTCTTTTACTACAACAAGATTACATTAGTCTACATGTCTTCTGAATTTTTTTTTCAGATTTGTTTGGAAGGCATTGTTACATCAGGCACCTCCACAGAAGGAGACACAAACATGCTTGTTGTTATTCCAAAGAAAAAGAATAAGGAAGTTCCTAAACCAGTTAAAAGTGTCAAAAAGCTCAGCAAAAAGGAAAGGAAAAGACTCACTGATATTGTACAGAGGAAGGAAAAGAAAGAAAGGGTACAGTTTTAAAAATAATTTTATGTTTATTTTTAAAAGTAATTTAAAAAACAAACTTATTTAACGTCATGACAAACAAGTAATGATTTTCTTTTTTACGGAGGTGATGATTTAAAAATACCTGGAAAGTAGAGGGTTAAAGTCCTTTATAAAATATATGATTTGTTTTTAGAGAGCCGAGCTCCTGGAGTCCTTGGCCAAACACCAGGCCACTGAGGAGGAAATGAAAAGATTTACATCCATCACTGAAGTCTACACCCAGAATTTCAAAAGGTTCGTCTCAACTCTCAATAAACTTTGAGGAAAATTATTTTTTAAGATAAAAAAAATTGGTTCTTTTTAATCAAAGCTTCTAATAAGAAAGATTTTTTATTTATGTGTAACTTGCTGTTTACATAATTATCACTAAAACCAGTAGATCCTAACCTTTATTTCTTCATTTCATACGAGTTTTACATTGAAATTAAAGCTGGGTGATAACGTATGTTCCTGATAGCCTGGGTTGGGAAACAAAAGAGTGCAAATTAAAAACAAGAATTTAGACACACAGTTTTTATTTACTTTTGCTGTGTCATTTTTTAAATTTGGTTCCTGGAAAAATTTGAAAGTGCTTTATTTTGATTTTGATAGTTTTATAATACAGATTTAAAGTTTGTATTTGAATTGTAAAAAAAAAAAGTATAAAAATAAAAAAAAATGTTTTGCTTTGTTCTCCTAGTTGTTTCAATTACTGAGCCCCTTAGTTGAAAAGAAACCACACAATTTGTTTTTCTTTGAATTTGCAGCAACTTAGCAGTTGATGACACATTTGAGATGAAAATCAACTCCATCAAAGGCTCCAAAAGGAAGAAGAAACTACTGAAGAAATTAACGGAGAAGGAAGAGCCAGAGTCAACAGACACAGATGAGATGTCAACAGATGAGGAGGTGGAGGCCATCATGGAAGAGGAAGTGGCCGCCCATGACAAGATGGAGGAAACTGAAAAAAAGGAATCTGCTGATGAGCCTGTGAAGGAAACAAATAATTTAGAGAAAGTATGATTCATCCTCATTTATTTCTTCTATTTTAGCCTTTGACCCATGGTTTTATTTATATTTAGTTGGCCTGTATATAATAGCAGAATGTTATATGATTTATTTTTGTAATTTAGGCAAAATCAGAAGAGGAGAAATCAACGCAGCAGGCACATACTCCAGCTGCGAGTAAACCTGTTGTTTACATTCCATTAAATCGACTGCCTGAGATGCAAGTATGTATCTATATCTGTACATTATGCTTTAATTTTCACACTGTCTTACCTAAAATTTATTATTTCATTAAACAAGAAGAATAAGAAGGACCAAATTTGTTTAATATGAAATGCTACTTATTTAGGATGCCAGACTTAAGCTGCCCATTCTAGCAGAAGAGCAGGTTGTCATGGAGACCATCAGTGAAAACCCAGTGGTCATCATCTGTGGAGAAACAGGCTCAGGAAAGACAACCCAAGTTCCACAATTTTTGTATGAGGCAGGCTATGCACAGTGAGTTGTTTTTGACTAGTTTAATAATTTTATTGAAGAATAAATCATATCATGTGGCTGTTATGCTGCCCTTGATCATAAAGGGTTTAATCTTCACCAACTACTGCCTTGCAGATTGCTCTTGGTTGAACTAAGGTTATAGAAACAAATCCAGAAAGAAATACAGGACAAAGTCTGAGTCAACAGGCCAAGAATGGTTCATAACATATTGACACGTAATACATAGATATTTGAGGAAATTACCTCCAAGAATGAAGAAGAAAAGCTTAACTTTTAATCTTCAGCTAGCTGTTAACCACTTGAGCTGGGACACTCACCATCACAAGAAGAGTTTGAACTCTAGTCCTAGAATTTGGAATCTTTTTTATAACCATAATTAAATTTTATCATCATATTTATTCGGTTGTGCAAAAGACACATGGGGTAGATAGAGTTTATCGCTTTCAAAGACCTAGGCATATGAAGGGATAGTGTTGTCAGCACTATGCCAAGCCACCTTTATTACTCCAACTTGACATATGTACTCATCAAAGCTGGGTGGACTCAAGAACATTATGATCCCGTTTTCGAACTCGAGACTTTCTGATTAGCAGTCTAGCTCTCTACCACTAGGCCACTCCGCCCCATATTTACTTTTATACCTGTTGTATAATTTTGTTAAAATATTACAACAAATTTTGTATGCATATTTCTAGTGACAAAGGCATTATAGCAGTGACAGAGCCGCGTCGTGTGGCAGCCATCAGCATGGCCAAACGTGTGGCGGCCGAGATGAACCTCACTGATCGCGAGGTTTCCTACCAGATTAGGTTTGAAGGCAATGTGACGCCAGAAACCAAGATCAAGTTCCTCACTGACGGTGTTCTCTTGAAGGAAGTGCAACAGGTCAGTTGGTTGGGTTAGATAAGGTCAGTTGGTTGGGTTAGGTCAGTTGGTTAGGTTAGATTAGGTCAGTTGGTTGGGTTATATTAGGTTAGATTATGTCAGTTGGTTAGGTTAGATTAGGTCAGTAGGTTGGGTTAGATTAGGTCAGTTGGTTGGGTTAGGTTAGGTCAGTTGGTTGGATTTGTTAGGTTTGATTAGGTCAGTTGGTTAGGTCAGGAATGTACTCTGTATAGCCAGGCAAGAGGCAGACACTGGCCCCAGCCCACCCCACTCAGGGAAAAATTATATGGGACACCTGACAAACTGGTAACCACAGTCCGGTTTGTCCATGAAGTTGGACTTGTTGTCTGAATCCTCCACCATATTCAAAAATTAAGAACGAAGAAGAAGAAGAAGAAGTTGGTTAGGTTAGATTAGGTCAGTAGGTTGGGTTAGATTAGGTCAGTTGGTTGGGTTAGATTAGGTCAGTTGATTGGGTTAGACTAGGTCAGTGGGTTGGGTTAGATTAGGTCAGTTGGTTGGGTTAGATTAGGTCAGTTGGTTGGGTTAGATTAGGTCAGTTGGTTTTGTTAGATTAGGTCAGTTGGTTGGGTTAGATTGGGTCAGTTGGTTTTGTTAGATTAGGTCAGTAGGTTGGGTTAGATTAGGTCAGTTGGTTGGGTTAGGTTAGGTCAGTTGTTTGGGTTAGATTAGGTCAGTTGGTTGGGTTAGGTTAGGTCAGTTGGTTGGGTTAGATTAGGTCAGTAGGTTAGGTTAGATTAGGTCAGTTGGTTGGGTTTGTTTAGGTCAGTGGGTTGGGTTAGATTAGGTCAGTTGGTTGGGTTAGGTTAGGTCAGTTGGTTGGGTTAGATTAGGTCAGTAGGTTAGGTTAGATTAGGTCAGTTGGTTGGGTTTGTTTAGGTCAGTTGGTTGGGTTAGATTAGGTCAGTTGGTTGGGTTAGATTAGGTCAGTTGGTTGGGTTAGATTAGGTCAGTAGGTTAGGTTAGATTAGGTCAGTTGGTTGGGTTTGTTTAGGTGAGTGGGTTGGGTTAGATTAGGTCAGTTTGTTGGGTTAGATTAGGTCAGTTGGTTGGGTTAGATTAGGTCAGTGGGTTGAGTTAGATTAGGTCAGTTGGTTGGGTTAGATTAGGTCAGTTGGTTGGGTTAGATTAGGTTAGTTGTTTGGGTTAGATTAGGTCAGTTGGTTGGGTTAGATTAGGTCAGTTGGTTGGGTTAGATTAGGTCAGTTGGTTGGGTTAGATTAGGTCAGTTGGTTGGGTTAGATCAGGTCAGTGGGTTGGGTTAGATTAGGTCAGTTTGTTGGGTTAGATTAGGTCAGTTGAATGGGTTAGATTAGGTCAGTGGGTTGGGTTAGATTACGTCAGTGGGTTGGGTTAGATTAGGTCAGTTGGTTGGGTTAGATTAGGTCAGTTGGTTGGGTTAATAACTTTGGTCAGGTAAGGTTAGATTATCTGCTTTGGTTAGTTTTTGGACCATTTAGGTTACATTTGTTTCTTAGTTGAGGTACATGGTTTTGCTAAAAAAAAGTTTACTTTACTTTTGGTATTTTTCTGTAAGTGAAACTATTAATTTAGGTTAGTGGATATGCTAGAATACTAGTAGTTTAAATAAGAGAATATTAACTTTTTAGTTATTTTTAGGATAGGGACGTTAATTGTAAATTGTTTACAAATCCTTATTTTTTAATTTTTAACCAATGTCAAGGATTTTCTCAATATTCTGCTTCTCAGGATCCTCTCCTTGGCAAATATTCTGTGGTAATTATTGATGAAGCTCACGAGAGGAGTGTGTACACTGACATTCTGATTGGTCTACTCTCCATCATTGTCAGACAGAGAGAAAAGGTATCACTAATTGAAATTGACATGTTTTCTACAATAGTTTACTCTGTTTTTTCTTCCCATTTTTGTTTCATGCTCTTAGTCGTTGAGATTTTTCTTACTCTCCGCCATAATGAGAAATTTCAATCGTTTTTTTTTTCTAGCGAGGACGACCATTAAAACTGATTATCATGTCTGCAACTCTGAGGGTTGAGGATTTCACAAGTCCAACTTTGTTCAAATCTATAAAGCCACCTCCTCTGGTGAAGGTAAATATTGATTTCTTATCATGTGTGACACAGACTATTTTTCTATTGAATTCAGTGTTGGTTAGAAGAGTGTTAGAAAATTTTTGTTTTGTTATGACAGTCACCAATAAGATTCACTTGTTTACAACAAACAGTAGTTTGATGCGTTTAGCTAGTAAATTTAATTTATTGACTCTAATGCCTTGCTTGCTTATCCTTTTTTAATATCTAGAATTAAAATTGTCAGATATTTATAAGATTTTCTCCTTTTCTTCACCTTAAACAAAATTGTAGGTTGATGCTCGCCAGTTTCCTGTAACTGTTCATTTCAATAAGAAAACAGCGGATAATTATATCACAGAGGCTTACAAAAAGGTATCTCTTAGATGTTGAAGTAAATTTCTCTTTTCTGACTTGGCGGTCCATGGGGCAATCGAAGTAGAGCTCACCATGTTTGTGACCTCTGCATATGAGGGGATAGTGTGCTCTGCACTATTTCTATGCCCAGCGAGCTTTACTTTCCCTAACTTGAGATATGTACCTATCAGAACTGACTCATTGACGCTCTACTGACTTGAACCCAGTTTCGAACTCGAGCCTTTTAGGTAAGCAGGCCACACCATCCTTATCTCTTAGCTGTAGTAATTTATAAATTGGAAAACATTTTGCTGGGTCCTGTCAGTACACCAATTCAAGAAGAATCCATTTAATAATTTTGGCATATGAAGGGATGTGTGGTCAATACTGTCCAGCCACTTTTACTTTTCTAGACTTGAACCAGGTACCCACCATAAATCATAAGGCTCTCTTAGATTTGAACCAGGAAATCAAAACTTGAGACAGCTGTCATGCTGTGTTATTTTCATCTTAAAATAAAATCTGTTACTTAATTTTAAAAATCTGTCCCTCCCAGATTTGTAAAATTCATAGAACCCTGCCAGAAGGTGGCATTCTGGTGTTTGTTACTGGTCAGCAGGAGGTGCACGTACTGGTCAAAAAGTTGCGGAGAATGTTTCCATACATTGCTGGTCAAGGTAAGCTGACAATTTTTATTTTTTGAACTAAAGATTTATCCATCTTGCCATATAATGTTATTGTCCCTTTTGAAAAAAAAGCAGTCAATCGACATAACAAAATTTGATGCTTTGAACAAAAGATCTATCAATTAATTGTTAAACAAAATGTTATGTTTTAAATTAATTGAAGTTGTAATTATAGTGTAATTTTAATATTGGTTAGTTATTAAAACTGCAAAATTATGTGGTATACATTTATTATAGTTTACTTTACAGCAAAATTACAACTAGATAACTAGTGTTTGTTTCTTCTATTTAAATTAAACATTGTAAACTTATCCTTCAAATATGCAAGACATTTTAAAACCAGAGGAAAGTGTAATGTATATAAAGTAGAAAATTATATTTTATTAAATTTTATATTTTAGTACATGTTTAATATTTTAGTTAATGATTTATATTGCAGTTAATATTGTATAATGTACTTAATGTTTTATATTTTAGTTAACATTTTATATTGTAGTTAATGTTTAATATTGTAGTTAATGTTTTATATTTTTGTATACATTTTTTATATTGTAGTTAATGTTTTATATTGTAGTTAATGTTTTATATTGTAGTTAACGTTGAGCCTGTGAAAAAAGAATCCAGGCGAGAGAGAAAGATGAAAGAAAAACTGAAAGAGGAAGAGAAAAATATTTTGACGTCCTTACCCAAAATTGATTTAAGCAGGTAGTTTTTTATCTTCAAATGATGGCTAAGTGGTAGTGCTATTTTTACAAAATAAAATTGATAAGTTCTAAATTTATACCCAAGTTCAAAGTGTAGACAATAGTATTTGCACAGTGTTAAATCTAACAAAATACATTACAAAAGCTCTGTAAATCCTGACTGTTTTTTGATGATTTGCTTGAGTGTTGGTTTTGTTTACCATACAGCTACTCTGTACTCCCACAAGATGATGAAGACGCTGAAAAGGATACAGATGTCATCCAGGCTAACGATGATGATGAAGAGGATGGAGGTCATGGCACTGGTGAAGAGGACGAGGAAGCTACGGTATCTGAATAGATTTCTTTAAGAAAGGGCTGATTATTGTTAAAAGTGTGCATTTAAAACCATCAAGAATCTTAGTGTATGAAAATATCAACAAACATGGTTATTTAGCAATAGATAAGGTTTTCAAATACTATGTATAAAGCTTTCACTTTGCATGTATGTTTTTCTGTTTTAATTACTGTATGTGTTTATTTAAAAAAATTTTTTTCTAGAGAGCTAAGATGGGAGAGAACCAGCCAGACAGTACCATCCCCTTGTATGTGTTACCACTCTACTCATTGTTGTCAAGTGAAAAACAGGCCAAGGTAAGATAACTGACATCTGTCAATGTTGTCATTCACTCTGTGTACATATCTGTGAGATCTAAGTGTACCATGATGTTCTTTTTAAAGCACTCATGTCTTCTTGGAACCCACCATTGCTTTGTTTTTGCTGGACAAGTTGGTCGTATGGTATGATACAACTACCATCCCAAATGTCTGGCATTCGAATCACATCCATCTGATGGGTACCTAACTCACGGTTTAGGGAAAGTAAGGACGGCTGGGCATTGAGCTGACCACATTATTCCTTCATATGCCGAGGTCACAGAAGCAGTTGAACTCTACTTCACTTTTCCCATTGACTGTCAGGTTCGAATAGGTACGGTACTTTACTTTTATTAAATATTTATTTCTTATTTTCCTAGGTGTTTGACCCCCCACCAGAGGGCTGTAGACTTTGTATCATCGCCACCAATGTTGCAGAGACCTCACTGACCATTCCCAACATCCGCTATGTTGTGGACACAGGAAAGGTAGGGATCAGATAGTTTTTTTTTAGAACAAGGTCTAAACCTCTCCTTGAAAACTTGCATGCTAGAGATGCCTTTGTTGATATATGCATATGCTGAGTAGGCTGTGTTTTTACTGCCAGTTGTTGAAGCTTCGTAGTTATTTTTTAAAAACAATGATTTTTTTGCTTTTAATGAATTTCTCATGTTGAATTAATTGAAATTCCCTAGGTTGATTAAAGTGAAGTTCTCTATTTCTTTTTCATTTCAATTGTAATATTTGAGGAGATTTCCTCCAACACAATTAGGTATTATGCGTCAACATGTAATAAGCCACATGGCCTGTTGCTCCTTTTTCAGCCTGCTTTTCTTTCTGGATTTACCATAGCCTTTGTCCACCAAAAGAACAAACCAATAGGCAGCAGTTGTTTAATTTTTGAGTTCTCTCTCCTAGATGGTTTACTGACCCCAGCTTAAGAGCCCATCTGTCTGGATCTGAACTTTAGACTTTAGGAGTTAGCAATCATACGCCTTCCTGCCCAACCAAACTGTCCCCTTCCCAGGTTTAATTAATTGTAATTCCCAAAGTTTAATTTATTGTAATTCCCCAAGTTTAATTTATTGTAATTCCCCAAGTTTAATTTATTGTAATTCCCCAAGTTTAATTTATTGTAATTCCCCAAGTTTAATTTATTGTAATTCCCCAAATTTAATTTATTGTAATTCCCTAAGCTGAATAACCAAGTTGAATGAATTGAAATTCTCCACTCCGCAGACAAAGGTGAAATATTTCGACAAGGTGACAGGTGTATCAACATTTCGAGTTACCTGGGTATCTCAAGCTTCAGCCAATCAGAGGGCAGGTAGAGCTGGGCGCATGGGTCCTGGACACTGTTACAGGTCAAGCTGACATTTTGCTTCACCCCTTTTTTAAATAATTACAAACCTTGTCAGTTGTGTTTATTTAAAAAGTTTGATTTACTGTTTGTTTTGATGATTGTTTCAGACTATATTCATCAGCAGTGTTTATTTAAAAAGTTTTATTTACTGTTTGTTTTGATGAATGTTTCAAACTGTATTCATCAGCAGTGTTTATTTAAAAAGTTTTATTTACTGTTTGTTTTGATGATTGTTTCAGACTGTATTCATCAGCAGTGTTTATTTAAAAAGTTTTATTTACTGTTTGTTTTGATGATTGTTTCAGACTATATTCATCAGCTGTGTTTATTTAAAAAGTTTTATTTACTGTTTGTTTTGATGAATGTTTCAAACTGTATTCATCAACAGTGTTTATTTAAAAAGTTTTATTTAGTGTTTGTTTTGATCAATGTTTCAGACTATATTCATCAGCTGTTTATTTAAAAAGTTTTATTTACTGTTTGTTTTGATCAATGTTTCAGACTGTATTCATCAGCTGTGTTCAGTGACTTCCCAAACTTTTCACCACCTGAAATAACACGGAGACCTGTGGATGATTTAGTGTTACAGATGAAGGTAGGAACTCATCAAAATAACTTTTTGATTATAAATATTCTAAAATTTTACATATCATGTACACTTTTTAGTTCATTTTGATGACTAACTGTTACTGATAAGGGTAGGAAGTTATAATTACAGAGTTGAGAGAGAATATTTTGTTAACTCATTTTATTTCTTGATATTTTCTTTTCTAATATTTATTTGTTGTATTTCTCTCTACCTAGAGCATGAGAATAGACAAAGTGGCAAATTTTCCTTTCCCGACCCCACCAGATGCTGAACAAATTAAGGTAGCTCTTTAAATTTCTTGTTAAACTTTTTTAAATTAATAAACGATATTAATATTTTTTAAATTTTAAAATGTTCCTGAAAACATATTCTCCTATTTTTCAAGATGGCCGCCATTGTCATAGTTATCAAGATTTTTCCACCAAATGTTTTTAGTGGAAATGCATATGTGGATGTATCTTAATAAAGCTGTAAAGAAATAATTGTTTTCTAACGAGTATTAAAAAAGTTTTTTTTTACCGGAGCCTTCCCCCTTAAGGAAGATGGCAGGAGTTTTGCGTGCAACTTTTTTTAGTGATTAAATTAACATTGCTAATTTTTTCTTTTTGTTTTGTCTTCAGGCTGCAGAAACTCTTCTTATGTCTCTTGGAGCCTTGAGAAATATTGGCACTGGATCCCTGAGGTTTAAAGATCTTAAGAAAGGTAAGCTACTCTTGTCAAGGGAGGTAGCTCATGGTAATTTAAAAATAAAAATAAAGAAATAGACTACTTATTTTGTTATGACAAATTTAGAATGCTTTTAACTTTTGGACATTTTTCTATTCTAGCAAAGAGTCCAGTAATCACAGATTTAGGAATAGACTACTTATTTTGTAATGACAATTTGGAATGCTTTGAACACTTGGACATTTTTCTATTCTAGCAAAGAGTCCAGTAATCACAGATTTAGGAATGACGATGGCGTCATTTCCAGTGGCGCCGAGGTATTCAAAGATGTTAACACTGGCACGGAGCTACAAAGTCTTGCCCTATGCTATAGCTCTGGTGGCTGCGCTCTCTGTGGATGAGTTGTTTGTGGATGCCATCCAGGCCACAGATGTGGATGAGAATGTGAGTCTGATAAAATAAATGTAACAAATACTACGGTATCAACCATCAATTATTGATAACACTTTCTTGATGCTAATTCTTTAACTTTTATGTCTCCAGAATGAAGAGTTGCAAGCAAAACTATCAAAGCTGAGTTTATTCCGCAATAATCTTGTGGTAAGCTAAATGTTCTATTTCTCTGAACATTTTTATTTTATTGAATTCAATTCTATGGCAGGGGTTATGCCTTTTTAAATTTATTAGGCTGTAATTAAAATTTAGCTTGATTTAATTAAAATTCTGATAGTATTTTAAAATGTATGTTTTTAGTCTTAAACTTGAATAAATCTTTTACATCTTGTTTGGTGCTCCAAGGGTTTTTACATCTTGAGATCTTGTTTGAAGGGAAATTCTCTGAAGCTTAAAATGTTTTAGCATATAAATGAATGGACCATTTACATCTTGTTTGAAGGGAAATTCTCTGAAGCTTAAAATGTTTTAGCATATAAATGAATGGACCATTTACATCTTGTTTGAAGGGAAATTCTCTGAAGCTCAGTGTTTTAGTCTAGATTTGAATACATTGTTTACATCTTGTCTGAAGGGAAATTCTCTGATGCTTGGGGATATGATGGTGTTGCTGCGTACAGTCGGGGCCTGCGAGGCTGAAGGGTGCTCCCCCACTTTCTGCCAACAGCTTGGTGTGAGGTTCAAGGCCATGAGAGAAATCAGAAAACTGAGACTCCAGCTAACAAATGCAGGTAATGAATTTTACAATTGTTTTTTACATTTGTTCCTCTGTTCTTTTTTGAATTACATTAATTTAAAATAAAAATAAAAAAAGCCACTTATTTTAAAATTTTGTGTTTCATATCTTCTCCTTCTGATTAAGTATTGATTGGTTGCTGCTTGACAAAATATTTTGTGCCACATACCTAAAGTATTTTGTTTTCTCTAGCTACTCATACAACTTTTGGCATTACAAAAGCCATTGTAAAACTAACATTGAATTAGAAACAGCTGTGCTCAACAGTGTTTGACATTACAACCGCCATTGTTAAAGTAACATTGAGCTATAAAAAAAATAGTTGTGTCTAACAGTGTTTGGCATTACAACCACCATTGTTAAAGTAACATTGAGCTGTAAAAAAATGGTTGTGTCTAACAGTGTTGGGCCATATTGTTGTGTCTAACAGTGTTTGGGCAAATTGTTTGCAGCTACTGTGGCGTTTCAAGATGAGAGCCTCGTTGTGGATCCTAACCTATCTCCACCCAATGAAGACCAAATCTTGGCCTTGAGGAAGGTCGTCCTAGGTGGTCTGGCTGATCATGTTGCCAGGTAGTACTGAAATTTTCATTTTCTTTAATGATATTTAATATATATATATATATATATATATATATATATATATATATATATATATATATATATATATATATATATATATATATATACAATTAAATTTGTTAAATTTGGTCTAATTAACAAGAAATTCACTGAAGAAAATAATAAAAAAAGATTGTCAAAATTAATAAGAAGAAATGTTTAAACAAGAAATTTAAGACAAATTGGAGTTTGGGTATTACCAGTGTTTGCCAGTAAACTCTTCCCAAACTAGGCGTGTTCATTTGTTTGTAGTATTGTCATCTTAGGTTAGTGTTATTGTCAGGTGTTAGGGCTATGGGAGGGCTGGGGTTAGGATTTGGAATATTGTTAGTGTTGACATAAATCAATTTAATTTGTATTAAAAAAAATCATATTTAAGCTAACACCCCCCCTTTTAAGAAGATTCCATTATTGTGGCATTATCAGAGACCTATCATGTTTTCTTCTATTGTAGATTTAGTGGACACTGGTATAACACATACTCTTACTATGAATGATTTAAAGGCTATTACAAAAAGCTCAGTTTATTTTTAGCATATGTAACTTGTAAAACTCCATTAACTCCTTTATTTTAAAGGCGGAACCCTGCCCCACCCCCAGGTACGGAGAAGTCCGAGACAGCCCGCCTGAAGGGATCGTTCCAGTGCAGTCAACTGGAGGAACTGGTGTACGTCCACCCAGAGTCTGTTCTGTTCAAGAACAGGGAGGTTGAGTTTGTTGTGTACCAGTCTATGGTGGAGACGTCTAGACTCTACATGAGAGGTTGGTCACTTTTATTTACGTCTGTCTTGTTTCATAGAGCATGTTTTAGAACAGGGAGGTTGAGTTTGTTGTGTACCAGTCTATGGTGGAGACGTCTAAACTCTACATGAGAGGTTGGTCACTTTTATTTACGTCTGTCTTGTTTCATAGAGCATGTTTTAGAACAGGGAGGTTGAGTTTGTTGTGTACCAGTCTATGGTGGAGACGTCTAGACTCTACATGAGAGGTTGGTCACTTTTATTTACGTCTGTCTTGTTTCATAGAGCATGTTTTAGAACAGGGAGGTTGAGTTTGTTGTGTACCAGTCTATGGTGGAGACGTCTAGACTCTACATGAGAGGTTGGTCACTTTTATTTACGTCTGTCTTGTTATATAGAGCTTGTTTTAGGTTTTGTTTTATGGAAGGCAATGGAACTGTCAAAAATAATTTTTTTTGTTCTAGTTTTATTTATAGAACTTGATCTACTGATTAGGCTATTCACTTGGATGACATTGATAAATTATAGACTTTAAAAAATAACTATATATTCACAATGGAAAACACAAATTAGATTTCATGTTACAAGGGAAGTAACAGCAAATACTGTTTTATGATTTGTTTACCTCCCTTGAACCAGATAAAGTTGTGTAATTTTATTTTTTAAATGATTTCTTAATTTATTATCTCCCATGAGATAATTCTTTGATGTTTTCTGAAGTCAGTGTTTTAGTAGCTTGAAGTCTGTTTTATGACTTCAGGTCCATGTATTATGACTTCAGATTCATGTGTGTTTATGACTTCAAGTCTATGTGTTCTCTAGGACTTCATGGCTATGTCATATGAATTCTTGTCTGTGTTATATGACTTCAAGTCAGTGTTTTCTTTGACTTAGGTTTATGCTGTGTTGAACCCCATTGGTTCCCAGAGATGGCCAAGAGCTACTGTGTCTTGTCTAAAGCTTTAGAGGAACCCGCGCCACGCTACGACCCCAGCTCTGGCAAAATCATGTGCCACCGGTCTGGGTCTTTTGGTAATTTACTTTACTAGACAACTTAAATGGTCTACATAATCAAAACAGTAATTTCAGATTAAAAAAAAAAATTTTTTTAATTTATTAAAAAAATTCACATTCAATTCAGTTGTTTCAGGTTAAAAAGATTTTTTTTTTAATTCATAATCAATTCAGTCTTTCCAGATTAAAAAAAAAATTAAATTCAGAATCAATGCAGACTTTTCAGATTAAAAAAAATAAGTTTAAGAGTTTTTTTTCTTTTCTAGGGCGTTGCAACTGGGAATTTCCCCCTACAGAAATGGAATTTCCTGACTGTGTTGAGTGTTACAGATGGTTTGCTAAATTTCTGTTGGACGGGGAAGTTTTTCTGAGTTTGTCGAAGTTTAAAACATCTCTCACAACACCAAGTCAAATTATGGTCAAATCCTGGGCCAAGTAAGTATGTTATAACTGGAATAGTAAAATTTCTTTATGTTCAATTATTCCAAATTTCTCACAACAAAAGAAGTTCATATTTTTAGTTTTAAAAAAATCCAAACACCTTGAACTACTTCCCTTGAACATAGTAGCTTACCTTTTTTTTAAATTTTAGATATTTTAAACCTCACACATATTGTCCCCACTAATACAGGATTTAATTGTTTAATCTACAGACTTCAGCCAATCACAGAGAGGCTACTAAAAGCACTTCTCAACAAAAGCACTTGTACGAAAAGCCAGCTTGCAGAGGTCTGGAAGAAACAGCCAAAATGTGAGAATTTCAAAAAAAAAAATTTCAGTCTTCTTGAATGTCTTTATAAAAATATCTGAGACAGTTTCACATACCATTTTACATTTAACAGCGTTATGTAATCCTAGATATAAAACTAGAAATACAGTCAAGTGCATTATTTTTATCACAATAACTTTAGGTAATTTCAGATTTTTTTGTTTGCTTCAGTTTTACAATCTGAGTACCTGGAGTGGGTGTCTGAAGATAAACATGCAGATGTAATGGCAGAGTGGCCTCCCCTTGACCCACTTTCTTGACACCACCTGTGTTGTGTAGCAGATATTTCAATGAAGTGAATGATGTGTGTAATTAAAATTTGTTCTAATTGTTGCTCTATGTAAAAAAAAAAACAATAAAAATGTCTAAATATTAAAAAATAAAATCTGTTAAGTGCTTGCATCTTGTAAATATTCTTAAACTGTTGGTTGAAAATGAATGTTTCCAAGACAACAAAAGCTGCAGTGTGAAACATACCTGAGCTACAATGAGAGCAACACTACTGTTCACAAGATAATTTTTAAAGAATTAGATCTGAGTTGGGGTTAATGGTTATTAAGTTTAGGGGTTATTGGGGGTTAAGGATAAGAGCTAGTAAAAAAGTCTTTGCACATCTTATCCATTCGGACAAGATTGCAAAATCTCCTCCCCCTGTCCACGTCTACAAAAGTCGATTTTTTTCGTTAGGCGTCGTCATTCATAAATGACGACGCACTTGGGGGGGGGGGGGGGGGGTCCGTAATTTTGTGATAGAAAAATATCATTGTTTTAAGAAAAATTCAACTGCAATTTTGAAAGGGTGTATAGGCTGAGGTGTGACGTCATTTTAGAGGGTGGGGGTCTGGCTTTTTGTGACGATGTGTGACGGAGGGAAGGTAAGGATCGTAAAACAAAAGCGTGGAGTCATTTATGGATGACCCCCTTACAACACAGCATTTAGTCTGGCCCCTACCCACGAAGATCTGTCCGGCAAAGGTTAAACCTGCCAGGAGCACGGGGATCCCACCGGCATAGAAATTGGGGTCATTGGAGCACACAAGCCATCCCACCTCACCAAGGCGCTGTGTCGTTAGGATGGTCCGGGTGCTGCAACGACGCCATAGGTGGCCCGCCTATGGCCTAAGAGTGTTCTGCCCACACGCTCACACGATTTACCATTGCTACTTCGCGAGATCATACCAAGGACCGCGATTGAAATCATTCTACACAATGCAAAGGAAGTCGTTTGGCAGCCAAACCGTGCTCCATGACAATAGCAATCGTTATGAGCGGGAAGACTATAAAAAGTGAAACACCCTCGGCGAAACCACGGTTGACGTAGTTTCATCACCCAGGGTGGGGTCCCGAAGGACACTGAAGTTGAGCCAGATGAGATAATGATATATATTCAGACACGCGGACGTTAAGGGAGCAGTATCACCCAGACTAAGGGAGAGAAACAAAAATTTTCACACACAAAATAAACCGGGAGTGATCTCCCCTAAACTTTCTCGAATATTCTTATATAAAATAACAGGGGATGGAAACTCGGGCTATAGACATGATTTTTAATCCATTTTAAATACTTAAAGTTTTAAAAATAGAATAAAATCTCGTAGACAAATTAATTGCACACCAAGTGAACGCAAATAAAAAAAGCGCATAATAGTGCGCAATATTATTAGTACTTTTAAAATTTACATTAGTTTTTTGAGAAATCGGAAGTAGCGTAAATTACTACTTCCAGTCAACGGAAATTACTCAAAATTTAACAGAAGGTAGAGAATTAGATCTTTTACTTACATGTGAAATTTCATTTATCTATCTGAAATAGTACTCAAGTTATAGGCTTTTAAAAAATTCAAAGTAGGAAAAGTACCACTTCCGGTTATCGGAAATCGGTTATCGGAAATCGATTTTGATAAAATACTTATATATGAAATTTCATCAACCTAGCTGTAACGGTACTCAAGTTATCGTGTTTACACACGGACAGACACACACACGGACAGACACACACACACACACAGACATACGGACAAGATTGCAAAATTATGTTTTTCCGTATCAGTGAGGTGTAAAACGTCGAGATTTGTAAAAATCTCGATTTTTTTTTTTGCACGATTACAATACTTTCTCTATACTACGTATATACGAGAAAGTAAAAAACTATTCGACATACACGTGTCAATTTTTACGCTAAATGTTTACAATCGTAGAGCCGGGTTTAGTGACGGCTATTAGGGGCTGATAATTTAGTTTGAAGCGATTTTAAACTTAGGGGAGGTAACTAAGAGGAGGTTGCTTTCACGGGGGGGGGGGGGGGGGGGTGGGTGGGGGGTGGAGGGGTGTAGGATAGGGGTTGGGGGAAAGGAGGGTGGCGGGGGGGGGGGGGGGGGGTTAACGTCCTTAAAGACCTACTGATAGTGTTTTAAAGCAAATATATTTTCAGTGGCAGCATTGGTACTGTCGAATTCACAAATTATGAATTACTGAAAAGTAGAGAATAAAACAACTAAATAGCGGCATATGATACGCCTCGGGTTGGCTCGTACTTTTTATTTGTCCTATTCCACTGTCAAGTACTTGAGGTTTTTATTTTCGCGGTTGAATATAGATTTATTAATAGTAATAACAGATCCATCTGCAAGAGACCCTCTAATAGGGAAGTGTATTTCTATTTCAATAGATCATCGTATTGCTGGTAGCTAGCTTCGCAGTACACGCATTTGTAGATTGCGATGTGTGTGTGTAGTTTCGCATGATGTACGGCTAGTTGGCTACTTTTGAACTTTGGTTTCACACACTGTGCTGGTGGCTTCTGTTCCGTGTTCTGATTGTATCTTTTGCGTTCTCTGTCCTTGTTGAAAGGTGGTAGGAAGCAGAGGCGTAGCGGGGGGGGGGTACATATGTCCCGTGCGCCGACCCCAGGGGCGGTAAAATGGGTTGAAAAAAAGTAAAAGCTCATTTTAGCTGCAGTTTTGCATTATAAATATTAAAAAAATATATGGGGGGGGGGCAAATTGAAAGTTTCTCCCCGGGGGGCGGGAAGGGTCGCTACGCCTCTGGTAGGAAGTATCCTAACAATACTTTCCTTTGAGGCGCCTTTATTTTTGCGGTTTTTGTTTTCCTGTATTAGGGCTGATGTCTTGTTTCCTTTTAACTGGTGTTAGGTCTGTATCCATAATTGCATGTGGTTTTGTAGTTTGGGGAGTCCGTTTTTGAAGAGGTGGGAAATACCTTTCTTGCTTCTGACAAATTTTCGTTCATTGTTGCTTTTAAGGGGTGTAGCTGAGTGTTTGTTTTACAGCTGGCGTTTCTTGTGTGTTGCATTCTGTTCTTTATCGGGGTTGACGTTTTATTTTAAAAAACCCTTATTAGGGGGATTTAAAGTGTGCAACAAAAAATAAAAAGACATGGGAGATAATTAACCGACATGAACCACAACTACCCTTCAAATAAAGCCAATCGAGCGCGCGGTCTTGATCTACCTATTTTTCCAAACACACCATTCAACATGTCCACAACTCTATAACCCCCTTCCCCCATTTACATGCCCACATCTCCATGACCAACCCTCAAACGTATAGATCCACACCTCCATGACCCACCCCCAGACCCACACCTCTATGACCCACCCACAGAACCACACCTCCTTGACCCACCCCAAGACCCACACCTCCATGACCCCCTCCCCCCATGACCCACCCCCAGACCCACACCTTCATGACCCATCCCAAACCCTCACCTCCATGACCCACCCCCAGACCCACATCTCCATGACCCACCCCAAGATCCACACTTCCATGACCCACCCCCAGACCCACACCTCCATGACCCACCCCCAGACCCACACCTCCATGACCCTACCCCAGACCCACACCTCCATGACCCACCCCCAGACCCACACTTCCATGACCCTACCCCAGACCCACACCTCCATGACCCTACCCCAGACCCACACCTCCATGACCCACCCCAGACCCACACCTCCATGACCCTACCCCAGACCCACACCTCCATGACCCTACCCAAGACCCACACCTCCATGACCCCCCCCCCTATCACATCCATGACCCACCCTCATGACCCATGTTGCCTGATCTGATTGTGCTATTATTTAAATCGTGACGAAAATTTACACCGCTCTGAATTTAAAAAACAATACAGATAAAAATACCTTAACTAGTTCCAAGTGACGTCACTGTGCTTGTTATAACACTGTTTTCTTAACACCTGACAAAAAAATGCAAATTCGCAGTAGGACAAAACACTGAGGGGTGGGGGATGGAGGAGCGGGTAACTTGCTAGTTCTGCGCATGTCCGGCAATCAAGCGGAACCACAAAACAGGTCTCAGGTAGACTGGAGGTGGGGGGTGGGAATTTAGGCATGCACCGTACCGAGACAGAAGGTACAGCAACATCCAATGGTGACACTTTCAGAAAGAAGAAGAAGTAGGTTTGGGTATCACCAGCCTGCATGATTCCTTATCGGTTTTTATCTTTATTTTTTTCAAACAAAATTCAAAATTTAGTAAAAAAAAAAAAAAAAAACAACAAAAAACAACCCACTAATGCTTTTGAGCTCACACATAGCTTCACTCAGAATTTCTCCTGATGGCATTTGAAAGTTCGGGGCGGGGGGGGGGGGGGGCATTAAAAATTTATTTCTTTGGTTAAAGTATATCTTTTCTATAATTTTTTTGGGTCTATTTTCAAAGGGGGCGGAGAGATTGGTGGGGGGGGGGGGAAGGAGGGAGTGGGGAGCTGTGGACTTGCTCCGGAGAGATGCCCGAAAGAAACCCTGCCCCACCTCTTCGATATGCGGCTCACCCGACCACATTCCCCCCCATCCTCAACCCCCAAACACCGAAACATCCGAGGCTCCGCCACATCCCCCCACCCCACTAGCACCCGTTTTACCATTGTTATTCTCGTTATTATATAAACGCCCAACAACCATTATACTGATTGATATAATCAACATTATCAATTTAACTGACATGATACGGTGTCCAGACTTTCCCCGTGTAAAACACTGTTTTCAACCTTATAGGAAAGGAATGATTCTTATCGGTTTATTGTTGAACAGATCGACTCATGCCATAAATTATGAGCTAGACACGGGCGTGTGACAGCTCCCATATCAAATCTCGTGGCATTCAGCTTTCACAGCACACGTAAAGGGGCCATCTATTTATGAGGTATACACGGAGCGGAGAGGTGTGTGGGGGGGGGGGGGGGGGGGGGGGGGGGGGGGGGGTTCGGTTAAAAATTGACTTTAGTGGACGTATGGGGCTGGGGTGGGGTGTCGGGTCCATGTAGAAGTCCACTTGTTGAATTTAACATTGAAGTGCTTACATTTTGTATCCTGCATGCAAAAAAGTGGTTGTGTTTAAAAAAAAAACAATAGCAAAAAAAAAAACAACAAAAAAACAAACAAAAAAAACATCGTAACATGTAAATAAAGCACTGGATTTATACCTAAACTAGATCATCCGAATCGTCATTATTGTTGACGATTTTTACTTCCCCTCCTTCCCCACTGTCACCAGAGTTTCTTCCAGGCATCTCTTCGGAGGGGGGGGGGGGAGCTTAGCCCCCCCCCCCCCCCCCCTCCGAAGAAAGTCTACCGTACCCCCCCCCCCCCCCCCGCGAACGAAATGAAATTTATATAGAAAATATATACTTTTAACAGTGTCCGCCCCACCGAAGAAAGTCTACCGCCCCCCCCCCCCCCCCACCCACCCGGAGAAAAAAGTCTGGAAGAAACACTTACCGTCAACCATCTTCCAGATCCTGGACCCAACACCTAAAATGACGTCACACCTCCGCCTACCACACCTCTCAAAACTGTTAATGTTAAAAAGAAAAAGCAACTTTTTCCTAAAGTAATTACTGAGCATGGTCAACGTTGAGTAGGCCTAGCTTGGTGTTAAGTGAAAAAAAAAAAAAATTCAGGTTCTAACATTACTGCAACAACGTGTCGTCACGCTTACTGAAACCCTTCTCCCGCCCCTCCGGAGTGTGACGTCATTTATGCACGACTCCTAATAAAAAATATATAAATAGCACCTCTTTGGGAAGAGATCGATGAAATAAATAGAAATAGAGGTCATGAACCCGAGGGGGCCTTGCGACTCATTAATCTTATAAATATTAATAATTAAAATACAGATCATTAAATTGTTTTGTTGGTTATGGGGAAGATATATATATATATATATATATATATATATATATATATATATATATATATATATATATATATATATATATATATATATATATGAGACATTTAAAACCCTAACTGTTACTGTACACTCTAGATTCTACTTTGATATTCAGGCCTAAAAATAAACGTATTAAAGCCATATATCGGTAAATAGTTACACAATACATGTTATTGAAATAGTAAATTGGTAGTAAGTTTTGAGAGGTCTACTAATTTTTTTGTGGTCGTCGGAAATCGTTTCTATACAGAGATCATGCATGCAGAAATACATTTTCTGGGATTTGTTTTTGGCGGGCAAAAGATAGCTCTCCTGTTGTTAAAGTTTATTTTAAGCGGTATTGTTGACACCCGCCCTAGCAGACGATTACCTGGCTGGGAACAAAAAAGAAGCTACGCCATAGGCAAAGATTTTCGCTTCTGTTCCCAGTCATAGCCAAAACATGTTGTGTGTTGTTTGACTGAATAAAGTTTAAAAGAAATGAATAATGTTAATGGAAAACGTAGAATTCATGATTAATTCGCTTTGGATATAATTTAAAAACATCACAAAGTAGGTTCCCAATACTGCTAAAAAAGAAGGTAAGATTTTTGTGTGCTTTTTAACAAACATTTCAGATAAAAATTCATTTATTTCGATTACGTTAAAATAAATATTTATTATTTACAATAACAATAAATAAATAAATAAATTTTACAAGTAAAAAAAATGGAAACACGGATTAGGCCTATATAGATCTATTTCCAGTAGGCCTACGTCGACACAAAAATGGCTTTAATTTAAATATTAACTTACTTCACAAAGCCACATGACGTAAACAACTTCGTCTTATCGTGGGTCCTTAGAGCCCGAAATGTTAATGAGGTACTTTTCTGAAACCAGCCAAAGTGAGAGCTTATCTAGAGTAGTCGCCAAACAAACACTATTTTGGCAGTTCACCCAGTTTATTAACTGTAACCTTTACTAGATCTAGTATTGCAGACTTTTGATATGTCTCGCTACGTCTTCATAT